>NW_007731042.1:63730-64839 GCF_000696425.1 Galeopterus variegatus | reverse complement strand
GGAGATAAGGTACACAGCAGCCCCTCAGCTAGAGCAGATGACTCAGTGGTGTCACTGGGCTCAGGGTAGAGCCCTGCTGTACCCCCAGGAGAGGCATTGGGGTACACTATAGCTTCACTGTTGAAGTAGGTGACATTGAGTAAGGTCACTGGATTTGTGTGTGATGCCCTATACCCTTAAGAGGGTTGCTGGCTTGCTCTGCAGCACTGCTGATGAAGTGAGCCACTCTCACTGAGGCTGCTGCATCTGTGGGCAGGCCCCTGTGACCCTGAGAGGTACTGGAACACTCTGGAGCTCCTCAGCTGGGCTAAGAAGCTGCCCCATGCAAAATCACTGGGGGTGTGGATGGGCTCTGTGCCCTCAAAAAAGATGCTGGATCCCTCTGAAGCCCCCCTGCTGGGGTGGGCAGCCCTGAGAAGGCTTATTGGTGCTTCAGGCATGTGTCTGTGCCCAAGACAGGTGTACGAGTCCTCCACCATGTCCTAGTGGATTTAAGAATTACAAGGACATTTCACCAAAGAAGGTGGAGTTACCAGCAGGGCCTAGAGTCCCTGTTTAGGCAGCTTTCTGGCTCCGTAAAGTGTGTGTGCTGACCCCATCTGTCTTGAGGTTTAGCACCCTGTCTGCACTGGACTGCCTGTTCCCAGGGTGCAGGATACCACATGGTATAAACAAACCAGTGTAATCATGTGGCCTCAGGGGTCCAGAACCACTGCTGGGTCTGAACCGAAATGCCCTTGTGTGTTGAGACCAATCTCAAACTTTGATAGCTGCAGCAGCCGGGACCCAGGGTGTGGGGGCAGTTCCACTTGTGTCCCTCCTCAGGTCAGTGCAGTCGTGTGGGCTCTGAGTAGTTCCCATCACTGGGTGCAGGACTGTAGGGGCAGCACATATTCCCCTGTGGGTTGGGCTGCTGGCTCACAGGGCTGTGCTCGCTCACCTCTTTCCTGCAGGCAGAAACTCCTCCTGGGTCCTTGCTGCTCCTGGTTGGAGAATGGGATAGTGGTACCTGGTAATTTTCTTCCGTACTCTATTTGGCTATCTTGCATTTCTGCACTCACCAGCATCTCTGCTGTTCCTTTGATGTGTTCCAGCTCTCTCCCTTCACC
>NW_007731042.1:52745-62539 GCF_000696425.1 Galeopterus variegatus | reverse complement strand
CCAAAACAATTACAATAGTAACATCAAAGAGTACTGATCACAGATCACCATAACAGATTAAATAATAATGACAAATTTTAAAGTATTGTGAGAATCACCAAAACATGACGCAGACACAAAATGAGCACATGCTGCTGGAAAAATGGCACCAATGAATTTGCTCAACACAGGTTTGTCTCAAACTTTCAATTTATAAAAAATGCATTGTCTGTGAAGCACAATAAAAAGACGATGCCTGTATTTTAATTGTCATAAATTCGTTCATCATGTCAACAGCAATTGAATCCTATTGTATACTATGTTTGGTGCTCGGTGAATATGGTATGATCTCTGCTTTTGAAGAATCAATGGTCTGTGGGGAAAATGTAGCTATAAACTAATTAGAGCAAAATATGTGTATAAACAATGGTGACAGCCCAAAGGACAGAGCTGCTAACTCTTGGGCAAGCCTGGGATGGAGGTGGTGATTAAACTGAATCTCACAGGATTAGTGGGAGCAGGCCCAGCCAAACGGCAGCAGGAGGAGCGAGGGAGCACTATCCAGAAAGCAGGGAGCTGAAAGAACCCATGAGATGGCCCCTTTTTTCTTCCCCATTCCATCCCCCCTACCCCGACCAGGGAGAGGGCGGTACCCTAGGTTGCCTTCTGAATGTACAAAAGTCCCCACTTTCCTCTCTTAGAGTACATTCTAACCATCATTTCCTATTTCTGCAGGTCAACCAGAATTCACCTTCTCTCAGTGCAGCTGCTCTGTTGCAGCTTTCAGAGGAGCGTGACCCAATTGAAGCTATCTACCTAAAGCAAGAATACTCGCTAGGAGTAATAGCATTTTAAAAAGAAATCTTGTAAACCCAAATGAATCTTAAAATCATCGAAATATTCAGAGCAAACTTCTTTTAGTGGGGAGATTTCCAGGTTCCCTTTGTGTGTTTTGGTCTAGTCTCTACTTCTCTGAAAGATACAAAATAAGGAGGCAGCAATTGGGTCCACAAATTCCAATAATTTCTTTTGGCACATCTCCCTCTTTTGTATTATGCTGTCATTTTATTCATCACATTTTCACAAGCTAGAAATCTTGTGTCATTGTAAAAGTGTCTGTTTCTTTCCTTTGTTATCTTATTTTCTGAAGTTGTCAGGGCCCTAACCCTAGCCCTTTAGGAGTAATAGATGAGAAAAAATCTGAAGATTTTTAAAAATAGCATTTGTAAAAGTGTCTGTTTCTTTCCTTTGTTATCTTATTTTCTGAAGTTGTCAGGGCCCTAACCTTAGCCCTTTAGGAGTAATAGATGAGAAAAAATCTGAAGATTTTTAAAAATAGCATTCCCTCTCTCATCCCAACCCAGCCTGTCCAAAGATTGTCCAGCCTTTCTGGCATAGAAGTCCAAGTTTCTTGGAGAGATGAGGATGCAGTTGTTATCTTGGGAGCAGAGGATCTGTTCTGAGGATTCTTGATAGCTTAAAAGAGTCTCCTAGGAGTGGGACAGATGTAGGAGGCCAGAGCCACCCCAGATATGAGTCCACTCTTAGCAGCAGATTCCTATCAGCACACCAGGAGCAGCTGAAAATGATCCCTGGGTGTTGGTGACCCTGGCTGCAGGTTCAGTCTCAGTCCCTCCTCCTGCCCTCACCTCTGTCTGCGACTCTGACTGGCTATTCATACCTGTATGGTTGTCCATCCAACCAACCAAGAATAGATCCAACCTCAACAGTAACTCCTTGGCCTCAGCCCCATACTGCCTGACAAGTCCAAAAATTATCCAGACTCAACATCTATCCACCTTATCACATTTCTATTAATTATTGCACAGTCTGATTGACCACATCTCTCCCAAACTCCTTATAACCACTTCTAGGCCATCATGAATGAGCCTAATCAGGGCAAATTTCACCCAATACCTATAAGATGAAAAATACATCTTCCCATGCTGCAGCAGAATGGGCCTGTACATTATTGCTTCTTAGAATATACCGACAGATCTCAAGCATAAGAACCACCTAGGAAATTTGTTTAAAATGAATATTCCTGGGACATACTCTCAGAAATTCAAATTCACTGGTTGTGATGTGAAACACAGGAGTCAACATTTTTAAGAAATCCTAGAGATGATTCTTATGCCTACTAAGTTTGACACCCCTGGCTTTATAGGTCTTTGTCCTCCAACTTTCTAAAGAGAAGATGACATCACAGGTATGGATCCTAGTCACTTGTCTGACTGCTGTGGGTCCCAGCAATATTTTCTTTCCATTAAATTAGTCTCTGCTCAGTAGGACTTGTGGACAGAAAACCCAGGACAGCTGTAGAGCTTGTGAGCTCAGGCCCAGGGATATATGGTCATATGGCAATGAACTACCCCACCAATGTTGTGAGAATTGCATATTAGTGAGTTTATCAACCTGGTTTGCAGCCTGATGAACCACACCCTAAGTGGGGAGCTGTGGCCTGGATTTCTCCATCACCAACCAGACACTGATGTCAGATGGGGCCAGGTTCTTATCAGTTACAAACATATGAGGCCCCACCCAAAGCCATAGGAGCCACACTTTATTGAAGAGGTCGGAGTCAGATCTCTTCTAACCCAGTAGCCAACCTAGGTCCCTGCACAGAATATGGAGTCCCTGTTGCCTCCACTACCTGGGTCTAGGGCACTCCGACTCCTCTCCCCGTCCTATGGAGAATGCCTCAGACACTACTGCAAAGCCCCTGTTGGCCAGGTCCTAAATACCAAAATGGTCGTCTGGTGCTTTCCTTCTTTCAGAGCCCACAAAATGAAATTTGCTTTTACAGCCTCACTTCTTTGGTGTCTTCGCATCCTGTCCTTGTTCTAGACTCTACTTCAAAGTTGCCTTCTTACACATCCACTGATACCATCTTCACACTGGAGCTCCCTGGACACTCAGCCTGAAGGCCCTCTTCCCCCCATGCAGTTGGTTCTCTCTCTGCCAAGGTGACTACCCCAAATTCCAGAGCTGCCTCATCACTCCCAGGGGCTCACAGCTCTAGGAATCTCGTGCAATCTGTCCTCCCAGGAGAGTCCACTCTGTCCTAGTATGGAATTCTGCAAGATGATTCTGCACTAGGATCAGCTCTGCCTTGTTCCCTATCCCTCCGACTTCCTGAGCATCTAGTGACTGTGTCCACTGATTCTGTGCCTCACACTCCATTGTTAGGTCCTTCCTACATAGGCCTGGCCTGTTTCACTGCTGACCACTCTCTGAAGAAGCCAGTGCCTCAGCAGGATCACTTTTTCCAACCCCAAACCCACTTGTTTCTGGCTTCTTTCTCCTGCCACCAACTGGCAGTTCCAACATGTCTTATCCCTGCCCCAACCCTGAACTCAACCATGATGGTAAGGACCTTCACCTTGATTCTTTCTTGCTGAAGCCGGTCATGAACACACCTTCAAACTCCCAGTAATTCTGATGGGAAATACCCTTGCCAGTTGTTTCCTGAACTGTGACTGAGGCTGCTGTGCCTGTTGATACAGTAACTCTTATCTGGCTCTTCCACTGATGTTATTCTCTACCACTTGGTTAGTTCCTTAAAACCTGTCCCACCATATTAAATAACTCTCATGCCATGTCTTGGCTTCTCTTCTTGCCACATGTGTCCAGAGTAGCTAGCCATACTTACAATCAAATCTTGAGTTATACTTCCTGGTCAGAAAGAGATAAGCCCCTCAATGACAGTTTTGTGAATTCAGTACTCTTGTGGAGCACCCCTAGGGAACCATCTGAAGATTAACATTAGTGGTAGATCTGTGCATAGACTTAAGGTCGAGTCCTCAGGAGCTGGCTGGCAGATATGTCCTTGAAACTGGGTACTGCTGTGCATTCATCCTATTTAGGCTCAGTACAGTCCATCAGTTTACCATGATTTGTTTTATTTTGAGTGACTCTGTTCATTGTTACTTATTTTATTTTATTGCAACTAATAAGTGTTTTCCCATGTTCTTTAGACCAGCTTCAGTTCTTCAGTTTGGGGAACCCTATCCAAGGACACCAAAAATACCCCTTACCTTCTAAGTCCCAATTGAAAGTAACCCTCTGACTGGTCTTTGTGTAGGGCAGGCATATTATATCCATCCTTCTATTCATTGATTCATTTGGTCAGTTATTCATTCTTTCAACAGACATTTATTGCTGACTGTGTGCAATGCCCATAGCCTGGGAATACAGTGTGCCTGAGCAAGATTGTGTCATACATGCCCATCTGGAGTGTCCAAAGCACCTCATCTGGGCTGGGGCATGGGGTGGAGGAAGCTTCCCAGAGGCAGTGATGATTAAGCAGAAGAGTAAGTAGGTGTTTTCACAGATGAAGAGGAGATATGAAGAAAGTTTCAGGCCAAGAGAAATGCTCAGAGGTGAGAAAAGGACTGGCTGCCAAAGAACTGAAAGAAGGTCCCCGTGGCTGGAAAATAACCAGCTGCAGAGAAGTGGTGAGAAATAAAGGCAGAAAGTTTCGAAGGAGGCAGGTCAGGGAACATCTCAGGAAGTCAGGTAAAATAATTTGAACTTGATGCTATGACCATAAAGTTTTTCTCAGGTAGAACCCAAACGTGAGCAAATGAGGCAGAGCCGGGCCTAGATTCTGCTAGCCTAGAAGGTGCCAAATAAAAATCAACTTCTGGTTTTACGGCGAGCAAGCTCTCAGTGAATTGATGCGAAAAACTGTTCTGCTGAGTCACTGGCTCCAGGCTCAAGGGCCCCAGAAGACATATCTTTTACCTAGATCTCAAGGTTTGCCTTCTAAGGTGCCAAATAAAAATCAACTTCTGGTTTTACGGCGAGCAAGCTCTCAGTGAATTGATGCTAAAAACTGTTCTGCTGAGTCACTGGCTCCAGGCTCAAGGGCCCCAGAAGACATATCTTTTACCTAGATCTCAAGGTTTGCCTTCTGGGGGCTGGTTGATTAGCTCAGTTGATTAGCTCAGTTTGTTAGAACAGTGTTAGAATACCAAGGTCAAGAGTTCGGATCCCCATACAGGCCAGTCAAAAAAAAAAAAAAAAAAAAAAAAAAGTCTGCCTTCTGGATTAGTGAGTAAAAAAAGTAATTTTCCTGTGTTCCACCTCCAACTCAAAAATGAAAACAAAACAAAAACAAAAGCAACAACACAGAAAACAGCACACACCCAAACTCTAATCCAGCGCACCTAATCCGTAGGTTCTAGCACTAGAATCCCGTATCTTCCCTGCCTGGAAGAGCCCTACCTGCTGCGGTTCTGCTTCATCTGACCTCAGAATAAACAATAATACCCTGGGTGTGTTTGTTTTGGTGAAATCACCAGCTTGGGTCTCTAAGTTACAATAATGTGAAGTCCCCACCCACTGTTTCTACAGAGACATAAAATTGCTACAACTCTGAATGAAAATGTTAGATGTATTGGGAAAGTGAAATGTTTTGAGCAGAGCACTGGTTCTGTGGCTAGGGACAGGAGAAAGAGATGCATAACATTCAAAAACCTTTTCTGGAGGGCTAGATACATGAATAGAATGTGACTTTGCCTAGGATGTTGTTTCCTCCTAAGTTGGTTTTGATTTTGTTGTCATTGTCATTGTTGTCCTTGGAGTAGCTTATAAGGTCCGAAGGACTTAGGGGAGAAGTCAAAGGCCTTGCTTTAGCAAAAGATTTTGTAAACCTTACCTTCGCATGAGAATATTAGGCCGAGAGCTAAATGGTGAAAACCATACTTTGCTCACATTTCTTAGGCTGACAACGATCTTCACCAACAGGATGCTGACAGTGATGGTGATGCAGGTGTGATAAACAACCACCACTACCTCCATTGTTTTTGAAAACTGATTGTTTCCCAGGTCCTGTATCTTATTTTCCATTCATAACTATTTTGAGAAATATGTATTTTTAAACTCCATTTGTAGAGAAAAACTGTCACAAAATATACTTCCAAGGTTTCTGCTGTGCCATTTCAATGAAAATGTCTACGTGCTGACTTGAGGAGAGCCCTGCCAATTTCTCAGCCTCTGCATCTCCTTGTTATAGCCTGATGTCATCTGATATCCTGCCTACTTCCCCCACTCCTGATAGCTCCCGTTCTACCCTTTACCTCCTCTTTCAGGATCCTCATGACACTGTATCTATTTCCCATGCACAACTGAAGGCCCAAGAGGGCAGGGGCTGTATTTGAATGTTCAATTCCAAATCATCATAGTTCAGCAGAGTGCCTGGCATATAGGGATGCATTCAGAGAATATCTGCTAAAGGAAAATCTCAGTGAGTACATGTGGAGATTCATCCCATCTCTGTGTCAGGTACCAAGCTGGACCTTGAGAAGGAAGACCCAGCCACTGCTCTCGTTCCAGGACAAATCAGATATAGGGAGGATTCAAACATCCTTACTCTATTCACCAGGCCAGTATCTCCAGAACAACAGGAGCTTGAGGAAGTGATGTGTGAGCTGAGATTTGAAGGAGTAGTGGAAGTTTAAGACAGATGTAGAGGAGGGAAAAGGGGTTCCAGGCACACGGAATACCTCATGCAAAGTCCTGAAGGAGAAAAGGGGCATGCCAATTCAGAGCCAGCGTCTGAGGGCTCTAGTGCCAACCATGGGTTTCCCATTTGTCTCTCAGTTTCCTTTGTTGTTAATTAGTACTGTAACTGGCTGCTGCTGACAATACCAGTGAGTATTAATTTATAGTGTGTCTGTTTGCAAGGAGTTGTTCAAAAAAGCTTCAGGATTGCTACTTTATTTAGTTTTCATAACAAACATTGTAAGTACGTTTATGCAGATGAGGAAACGGGGATAAAGAGGTTGAGTAACCTGAGCAAAATCACATGGCTGGTAGATGGCAGAGTAGAATTTGCATCCAATCTGACTCAGACATAGGTGCTAAATTGGCTCCCCAATATATTTCCTTAGTAGTGAGTGTTTGCTCTCCAAGTTGTCATTCTCCCTGTCCCCAAGTCCCTGGGTCCTGGGGCTGAGCTACTATGTGTAGTTGGCTCCTTGAAGGACTCCCACCTCTTGGGGACCCATCCCTGCAGCCTTTAGCTAGCAGGCGAGTGTCTCCGTCTCTGGGGAAACACCAGCAAGCCTGGGCCCCTCCACCTTCGTCTTGCTCATGGTTGATATAGTAAGCTGTTTACCTTAAATTGCCTTGCTACTTGCCTTCTTCACCCATTCCTGACTCCTAGTCTCCTGATCCCTGGATTCACTGCCAATTTGGAGACTCATTTGCCCTTCAGATCTGACATGTGCCCATGTTCCCCTGGAACATCTACAAATGGCTCATATTGGTTACAGTTTGCATTTTCCCTTTTGTTTTGCTCTTTCTGGCTGCTTTGAGTAAACACCTCACCTGGGAATTCCCACCCTCTGAAACTTACCACCCCCCCTGAAAGGCCTCCATGATGGTGTCTATGCTGGGGTGGGGCCAACATGTCAGCCTTGGTCTATGGTTGGGGTAAATCTGGAAGATCTTTGTGCCCAGATGACTTCACCCAGAAGGTACAAAGGGTCTAGAGGTGGCATTAGTGAGCCCCAGGGGCCAGATTGGCAGAGGTTATAGTAGAGGTACTTGACTTATTCTGTGCTTTGTTATCCATTCAGAGAATTTTTATTATTTACTTATATACTAAGCACAGTGCTAGGCATTAGAAATTAAGTCTTTGCTCACATGGAAGATTACAAACATTTACTGGTTGTCTATCCAGTATCCGTTCTTTCCTCTTCCCACTCTCTGACAGCACCCAGACTTCACATTAAGGAATGCTGCTTCCCTCACTTTGCGTTAGCCTTGCAATTTCAGTGGGTGGACACCATCCTCACCTGTTAAAGTCCCAACTGGTCTATGCTAATAAGGGTAGTTACCAGTCTTTCTGGTGTACTGTAGTGTGCAGATGTGAAATCTGGAAATGCTTCCACCATTTTGCTATGATGAAGGAAGCCAGAGGAGGATGAAGCTTACACAAAAAGGTAAACCTAGTCAACAGATTACACAACCTCAGTCAACTCTACCTCTGGAATTTTCAGTTACATAATCCGATAAATTCCTTTTATGTATTAAGCGAATTTGAGTTGAGTTTTCCATTGCTTGATACCTTGAAACCTAACTGATACATGGAGCTTAAATCTCAGGGCCCAGTAGCATTTCCCTTTCTTTGGATCGCAGCACTCCATTTCCTTTTGGGAGACATCCTTCCCCACCAGTCCACTGGCTATCTATCAGCTTATGGAATAGGCCAGCATGGCAGAGATGTTAGTTGTCCTCCAACATCTGTTCACTTTCTTTCTTAGTAACACAGCCCCCAATTTTAGCCGGGCACAGCCTTCCTTGTAGTTGACTATGGCTATGTGATTAAGTTTTGGTAAATGATGTATAAGCAGAGTGTTATGTTCAATTTCAGGAAAATGTCCTTAAGGAGAGAGAGTGTGCCTTTCTTCCTCCCATGTCTGGCTGAAATACAGACTGACGGCTGGAGCTGGTGTAGCCATATTGTGCCATAAAGTAGAAGTCATGAACTAAGGAGGAACTAAAGTGGCTTGGGTTCCTGACACTGAGAAGCAAGCCAGCGACTATTTAACTCTGGATTTCTTTTGCCTAAGAGAGAAATTCTTTCTATACCCCACTTTTATTTTTGAAATCAATTTTGGGACTTATGTGGGTCTATTGATAAGAAGAATGTTTTTCTACTGAATTTGAAGCTGGGAGGATATGAGCCTGAAGCTGCTGGGTTCCACTACGTGGAGCAAGCCCACTAGAGGCTGAAGTCAATGTAAATGAAGGAGAGATGGAATGACGGTGTTGCTGAACTCCTGGATCCTGCCATATCAGTGGCTAAATATCCCCAGCTGGCACCTCTGTGTTGCTTACCTCCAGAACTGCTGAATGGTGCTCCCTGGTGTCAGGCAATATTCGAACCCTGCCCCAGCCTCTCAGTTATAGGAGCCACTACATTCCTCCCACCTCTATTTTTGGTTTTTGCTTAGGCAAATTTAAGCTGGGTTTTATTCATTGCTATCAAAAGATTTCTGACAAATATTAAACAGATAAACATGATATATACAAAGTAAGATAATAACTAGGAAGGAGAAACATAGGGTGCTTTTAAGAGTGTACAACAGGAGGCCTGACCTATTCCTAGGTTGTAGAGTGAGCTACTCTGACGAAATGACGTGTGATGAGAAAGCCAGAGAAGCAGTTAGCTAGGAAGTGAGTAGAGCTGGACTAGGAAGGAGAAACATAGGGTGCTTTTAAGAGTGTACAACAGGAGGCCTGACCTATTCCTGGGTTGTAGAGTGAGCTACTCTGACGAAATGACGTGTGATGAGAAAGCCAGAGAAGCAGTTAGCTAGGAAGTGAGTAGAGCAGAGAGAAAGGATGGTCCAGATGGAAGTAAACACTGTTTACTAACGACCTGTTGTGAGGTGAGAAAAGAATTCAGTTCACTCGTGAAAGTAAAAGAAAACCGATGCGTGGAATATAGCACATGAGAGGGAGATTTGGACCTAAAGCTGAGATGTAGGCAGGGGCCAGACCAAGCAATCCACAGCACTCTGCTCTCATTGAGTATCTAGAGTAGTGATGGCTGTAAAGTGTGTTTCACCTGGCAGAGCTACAACTTGGTAGTGGATGTCGTACTGGTAGTGCCAGAGGGTAGGGCATTTTAAAGACTGTCCCATCAACCCTTCCAGTCTGAGACATGAGCCTCCTAACTGGTCTTCCTATGACTGCTCTTGCTTCCACTAAGCAATTATGTCATGCTGCTGCTCTAAATTCTGTGGCACTTCTCTGCTCTTAGGAAGAAGTCTACAAATGTTCATGAGGTTTCCAAGACC
>NW_007731042.1:20651-51939 GCF_000696425.1 Galeopterus variegatus | reverse complement strand
ATCACGCCAGATGATAAGAACACAGGCTCAAGGGGCTGACAGTACAGTTCAACACGCATATTGCCTGCACAAGGTTCAGAATAAGACAGAGTCCCTCTCCTCATGACCTCACAGTCTGGTGTGGGCAACAGACACATAAACAGGCAATTTCAATTTCATGGTAAACCATGAGAAAAATACGCAGAGTGTCACAGAGGCAACCACCACCTACCTAATTGTGTCCTTGGGCAAATAATAACCTCTCTCAGAATCCCAGTTTCCTCAACTTTAAAATGGAGCCAAAACTTCCTACTGCCAAAGGCTTGCTTTGAGAATAAGTGAGATAACATTTGCAAAGCACATAACACAGTGTTTTATACACAGGAGGCACTCAACACATGGTATCCATTCAATTATCAAAGAAGGTCAGAATCTGGAGTTCTTGTTCTATCTGTGCTGGCTAAGTTTGTGTGATTCTCCCACCACCACAGACTGAATTTTCACATAACCCTGTCCACTGGAGTATTTGTAACAGTAACCACTATAATCCTTGCCCTTGTTTACAGGAGAGACTGGACAAGAAATGATGACTATATTAACTCAGATCCATAGCTGCTACTCAAAAAACGCCTCAGAGAACATTCTGTGCTGATGGGGGCCAGGACCATTGTTCTAATAAGTGGAGAATGAAATGTCCATATTATCACTGTAACGTCTTCCCCTCCTCTCCTCATGTCTGTCTACTAGTCCATTTTATACTCTGCTGCCAATGTTGTTTCTGCCCTGCTGTTCCAACAATATCAACCCCTCTACTTCCTCTATTCAGAACTCTTAAAATTCCCTCTGAGTCAGAATCAGATGTATAGTTATGTTGTAGGCTTCACAACTAGGTGGTCCTTACCTTTGCCCCTCCCTGCCATAGTTCATTAGACTAAAGATCTCTCTCTCTTTTGCCCATAGCAGCCTTCTCATGACTTTGTCTAAGATTCCCACTCAGGACAACGTTGCATGGAAGTGGTCTCCAAGGCTGCATAATTTAAATGCCACTCTGAAATTTCCCCAGAGTCTTCCACATGCTGGACATTGTGCCTAGATTAGGACTTGGGGATCTCTTATTTTAGATTAGGAAACTGACTACCCAAATGCAAGTGTGATTTGGTTGGCTTTTTCTTACTATGATTTGCCTATTCTAGAGAAATGTTGGCTTTAAAAATTGCTAATGCACTTTGTTTAAAGCATTTATTGTGAACTTTTTTCTCAGTTGTTTGATTTCCTCCTACTTTATTATTAAGATAATCATCTATTTGTTCTGAGATTGATCTTGATGTTTAAAAGAAAAATATTTGTTGAAATGACTTGAGTTTCATCTTTTAGGGTCTACTTTTTAAACTTTCCATCCCCTGTAGTTACCAATACTGCATGTACTGGTCCTGTAGAAATAAGTATGTTAAACTGAACCAACTTGATGTGAAGAGCTCTCACAGGAAGACTTGTTTTCCAAAGAAAAGCATTGTTTAGAGGAACAAAATTATAAACCTACCTAGGCTTGTTGTTCAAAAAGTAACTCAGAGCGAAGTCTGTGAATGGAAATGTAGTGCCCGAATCACATTCTGCTTAAAAAGGTTGTAGCAAATACAGATGAGATCAAAGGGAAAAAAAAAAGATAATCATCTATCAGATCACCATTACCGATGGATACTCTTTATTCTAGAAGTCATCACTTATGAGTATGAAATTACAGCTGGGTAAATAACCCAGGGATTTATTCATAATCTGGCATATGGTTGTTGATACATACCATCAGGTTTAAAAGTCAGGGTGCCATTTTATTAGCTTTATAAACATTTGGGTTATATGATACTTGTCACTATATCACGTGTTCCTGTCTGTCATAAATTTCTCAAGATATCTGAAATGTGGGGTACACAAAAAGTCAAAGCATTGCTCTGGCAGGCAGAATTCTAAGAATGACCTCCAAGGACCCTCACCCAGAAGGCAAAACCAGGAGCCCAGATGGGGAGAACCAGGAGCCTAGAGAATGAAGCAGAGAGTCAGGAAGAGTTACTCACAAGCTTCGAAACATAATGGAGCTGGCCCAGCCGGATGTCAAAACTGCTTTGGAATGATAACTTCTTTGTACCCTCTTTTTGAACTGAAATGCCTGTAATGTTATCCTTCCTATGCCTGTCTCACCCTTGTGTGTCGAGAGTGTGGACAAGTAACTTGTCCCTTTAGTTTTGCAGGTTCATGAACAGAGAAGAATTGTGCCCAGAACTAATTATACCCAGGAGCCTCATAGCACCTGATTTAGATGATGATATTTTGAACTTTTGAGCTGATGATATTTACATAAGATTGTGGACTTTGAGCTGATGCCATAAAGGGAAAAGACCCTTGGGAACCTTTGGAGGTGGTGCATGTATTTTGCATGTGGACCACTGGGGGTCAGGGGGTGAACTATAGCAGAATTCTACCCCAGTGACATTCAACTTTGTACAATTGTCTCCCCTTTGAGTGAGGGTGGAGCTTGTGAATAGGATAAGATATCACTCCCGTGATTATGTTATATGTCAAAAGGGAGATTATCCAGCTAGTTCAACCTAACCTAATTACATAAGCTCCTTAAAAGCAGAGTTTTCTCTGGCTGGTGGTAGCAGATGAAGTCAGAGGGATTCAAAGCACGAGGGAGGTTCAACTTGAGGGAGATTCTCCTGCTGGTCTCAAAGAATTCTGTTACTGCCATGATGTGAGAGGGCCTGTGGGAAGGAATGGCCTCTGGGGTTGAGAGCGGCCCCTGGCTGACAGTCAACAAGGAAACAGGGACCTCAGTGCAATGGTTACAAGGAACTGAATTCTACCTGCAACCTGGATGAGTTTGGAATCATATTCTCCCTTGGTTGAGCCTTCAGAGGAGGATGCAGCCAGCTGACACTTGCATTTTAGCCCTGTGAAACTCTGAGCAGTGAACCCAGCTCTGACGTGCCAAACTCTTACAGAACAATGAGCTAACACACAGGTGTCATTTTAAGCCACTAAGTTTGTGGTAATTTATTACACAGCAAGGAAAATACTAATACAATTTTTAAATATTTATTGACTATGTTCAATGTAAGAATGTCTTGGTATGTGAAGTCAATTACTATTCAAATCATTAATTGCTCATTGCCCTCTTAGTCATGATGACTCAACCACTAAAAATTCACTTTCTGCTTTCAAACTCATTCAAATCAAACATTTTTATTTCCTTTGAGACCCCAAGGGAAATTCTAATTCATTATATTAATAAAAGCAATAGAAATGAACTAAGTTACAGTTCTGTAGGCAATAAGTTTCATGAGGGACTTAGGTGATAAACAACAGAGCATTTCAGGAATTGTTGGTGCTGACAGAAGAGAAGTTGTCAGGCACTGCAAGTCACATGGGTGCGGAAGGCAGGCTGTAGGTAAGGCCAAGAGAAAATGTTTCAAGGATCCAGAGCCCAGGCTAAGATATTGGGGAAATAAAGGGTCAGGGATATGAGCAGAGGGCCTACAAAACTAGTCAGGAACCAGCATAAGAAGACTGGGATCCAGGACTCAGGCTCTAGATAAGAGGTCCAGGAAACAGACTCAAGGCACTAGCAAGAAGAGGGACTTGACTCCAGGTCACCTCAAACTGATCTCAGCGTGTTGAAAGATCAGCCCTGAAAGGAGGAACAAGTAACCAACCAGGCTGGGGGTTCAAAAGGTAGAAATTTATCTAATTCCTTTTCCAATAGAGTAACAGTTTTTAAGGGTGGTTCCTGTACCAGCCATATCAACATCACCTGGGAACTTGTTGGAAATGCAAATTCTCGAGCCCTACCTGACACCTAAGGAATCAGAAACTTCTGGGGCTGGGGTTCAGCAAGCTGTGTTTTAACACACCCACTGGGTCATTTTGATGCACAGTAAAGTTCAAGAGAGACAGCAATAGTGTTTTCACCCTTATCTTCCACTGATAAGCATCTTGAGATCCACAGAGCCAAGTCACTAGCCTAGATACGGCTTCCTCCATGTTCACACTAGAACTTTTCTGCCAAGACACTAGAAAGGAGCAACAGTCTCAAAGTTTGCTAGCTGGCTTTTCATCCTGGGAATACCATAAAGCAGATTATTGTTGAGGTGCATGCTATCATATTAATTCAAGACAGGTTTAAAATAGATTACAAATTATTACTGAAGGACCAAGTCTAAGTGGAATATGATCCAGAAAAGAAGGGAAAAAAACTAATAATGGGTTACTGACTACAGCCAGGCACGAAAGAAAAAAAACGAGGCAATGAGATGTAATCCTCACCCTTGAGATATCTCACATGAAAACCAGAAAGATTTCAGAATACAGGTGTTTATATAATTTTTCTGAAAAACTAAAATTGTATTTTCAATGCAAATGCAATAAACAAAACCCTGTCTAAATTGAAATCACAAACAAGTATATTAGGGGTGTGATAGAGAGATATAGTTTTGTGCCTATTTTGGGTCAGCACTTGAACATCTATTCTCTTTATCACCAAAGTACTATCTTTAAAAAATTTGTTTTTCATAAGTGGCATTTACTAAAATACTTTTATTAAGTGTCTTCCTGACTTTTTTCCATGTAGTTTATTTTTCAACTTATAATCCAGAATCTAATTGCAGCTTTTATCATTATTCCTACACCTATGTTTTCATGGTTTATTATCAGTTTTCAACTGGCCACGTGGCGTTAAAATATTTCTAGAAATGAAACAAAACTGAAGCTCATCTATGACTAATAATATCATTCTCTGTACATTAATTAACAAGTTAGTACCATGATCTTTAAAATAATATATATATATATATATATAAAGAGGAATACATATTAAAAGAAACCAAGGACAGTCAAAGAATTTTTAAAAATTAAACATTGGCGCTGGCGTTTTTTTTAATTAAGAATGATAACTGGGATTTAATTGCCAAAAGATAATTGTGGAATGACTAAAACATAGAATAAAAATTCCCTTTTTATCTTTTGTACCAGGATGAAGGATATGGCCAGTTTGAGACTACGCCCTTTTGAGGAAATATTTTTATACCATTGTTGGGACATTCCCAGTTTAACTTCTTTAAGTCAGCCAAAGAGAACTATCAAATTTCCCCATTGTGGACCATTAGTAGAAACAACAGTATTTTGATCCCTTTGTATTAAAGTGCCATTGCCCTGTTGATTTTAATTCTGAATTTTGAAGTACAGCATTACATATAGAAAAGTAGGTGTGCATCTTAGATTGTTGAATTTCACATTGAAAAGAAAGAAAAAAAAAAAGGACAGCCCCTGACATTCAGAAGCTCACCTTACATCAGGCCATGTTATTCTCCTGTTTAGACATAAATCATCTCACAGAATATCAACCTTAGATGAGGTTACTCTAAGACCATGATAAAATGAAACAAAATTATGAAGGTTGCCCTTCATAATTTTGTTTTTGCACAGAAGGAAACAAAGTCAGTTTAGCACCCACAGAATATCAAACATCCCCTCTCTTGGCCAAAATGATTGCTACTAATTAACCGCCTACAACTTTATCCTCGTTCTAATGCCCCCTCCCTATAGATAAGATTTATTGAGACACCCAATCATAGAATTGCCGCTACATTCTTACATCATCCAGTCCAGGACAAACCATCACCACCTGAGACCTTTGCCCAAATTTCCCAGCCAAAGCCCAAATCCTATAATAGGTTTTTTTCTAATATCCTTTAACTGAGATGCTCCATGGCTTCCCATGATGTGTGTTCTTCCTCTCTACGACAGAATAAACCCACTTTGTTCAACTACAGGTGTGTTCTTGATTGTCAATTGTATGTTATTTTAATTTTTAAAACTGAGAGTCTCTTTTATATGAATGCCTTTAATCCTTTAATACAAGTTATACAACTTGAATAACTTAAATGGATCTGAAAAGCAAACCGATAATTGACCCGGCAGCTCATCTAATAGTTTAATGATATGTGCTAACTCATCTGGTTGTTACTTTGCAGTATGTTTAATCTTCTGAGAAATCAATAGCATCAACTATTTGGTTTATGTATTACTTGTATGCTTTGATTTGGTAAATTTAGAAATGACAAAAAAAGAAAGAAAAGAAACCTTCATGCCTTACTAATGATCAAAAGCTATAAAATAAAAACCATGCTTAAATAACTTTGACCTAGAAGATAACAATAGCCGCTACTATTGAGCAGTTACCATATGCCAGTATTATATTAAGAGCTTTATACAATTTAATTCTAAAACTCAATAAATTTAGTGTGTCTTTAAGTAACAGAATGTCCAATGAAAAGTGGTTTAAATAACGAAAAAAGTTTACTGTCTCACATAGTTCCATGATGTCACTGGCTCAGTGATGTCAATGGCAACTCTTTTGCTAACCATCTTTCTGCAGCTATCCTCAGTGTGTCCATGACATTTCCCTTTTAGATTGCAAGCTGGCTAGAATTGGTATAGAGTTTCACACAACCATGTGCAATGAAAGCAGATTTCCAGCATCTCTTCTTATTAGAGAAGAAATGTTCCTCCTGCTGATTTCCCCTCGGATCCCATTGCCCAGGAGTAAGTCATGTGTTCAGGCCCTAGTTGCAAGGGCAACTGAGATCATGAGGATCTGGAATTTTCAGCAGCACTATTTGGAGGTGGGCTCTATTGGCAAGGAAAGGAGGGAAGGAAGGTTGATTGTGAGGCAGGAAGCTGACATCATTCATGGTGTTATCGTTATCCTCATTTTACAAAGGAGAAAACTGAAGCTTGTAGAGGTTAAGTAATTTCCCAACAATTATTCAGCTAGAATGTGTTGTGCTAGAATTCAAATCCAGGTCTGTAGAATTCCAAAGCCCAAACTCTTTAAAGTCTTAGACTCCAAGTCAGATGAACCCAGGTTTATATTTCAATTCTGCCTCTTTTCATTGTTGACCTTATTTCCTCTTTTTTTTTTTTTTTTCCCCGCTGCTGGCTTGTGTGGAGATCCGAACCCTTGACCTTGTTGTTACAATACTGTGCTCTAACCAACTGAGCTAACTGGCCAGCCCTCGTTTGCTCATTTGTAAAAAGAAATTATCGTACTACCCATTTCACTGGAATATAGTAAAGACTAAACAAATAATGTATAAATGAGTATGAAGTGCTGAGCACAGCACCTGGCCCTTTCATCACTGCTGTCAATAATCAGCAGCAGCAACAATGTTATTACCCCACTCCACTAAGGATGCCACCCACTGGGTAAAATTTCTAGGTGATTGTTCAGAGTCCAAGTGCTCCTCTTGCATTTCTCATAATAGCTGGTATGTGGGGTTTACTCTGTTACTATGGCCATACTCCTACCTGGCTTATCTTTCACTCACCTGAACACTCCTCTAGGGCAGCGGCCACCTCTTATTCTCTTTATATCTTCAGCCTCTCACACAATGTACGGTGCATAGTATGTGTTCAATAAAAAGACTTTTTTTTTCCTTTTTTTTTAGGGGGTGGGGTGGGTGTGGCTGGCCAGTACATTGATCGAAATAAAAAGATTTTGAATGAAGGTGTAAGTGACAGCAGGAATAGCTCTATACTGCAATTGGGAACTATAAATCCTATTTCTCAACCTTAGAAAAATCATCCCTTTCCAATCAAACATTTCATTACAAATATATAGGAAAGTCTAAATGACAGGATTAGTGAAGATTGAATAAAAACCACATACTTTCATTTCTTTTTTTTTTGTCTTTTTCCGTGTCCGGCAACGGATCGCAACCCTCAGTGTCGCCCCCGTACCGGACCAGGACCGGCAACGGGATCGCAACCCTCGGCGTTGCCCCCGCGCCTCGCTCAGCCAGTGAGCGGGAACCGGTCTGTATGTGGGATCCGAACCCTCGGCGGGAGCGCCTCCATGCTTCCCAAATGGCGCACTAGTGCAGTGCGCCACTGGGCCGGCCCAAAACTTCATTACAAATATATAGGAAAGTCTAAATCACAGGATTAGGCCTCGCTCAGCCAGTGAGCGGGAACCGGTCTGTATGTGGGATCCGAACCCTCGGCGGGAGCGCCTCCACGCTTCCCAAATGGCGCACTAGCGCAGTGCGCCACTGGGCCGGCCCAAAACCACATACTTTCAAAGAACATTTTTATTCTCCCCAACCCCGAAAATGAAGGGTTACTGTTATATAAATCTTTCATTTTACTTTTTTAAGATTTATTTTTAAAATTTTTATTGAAACATATTGATTGTACATGTTTATGGGGTACAGAGAAATATCTCAATACATGTATACAATATGTGATGATCCATTCAGGGAAGTCAGAATATTCATCATTGCAAGACCCAATCATTTCTTTGTGATATGCACATTTGATCTCCTCTCTTCTAGTCATTTGGTAACATGCAGTAAATCATTGTTAATTAAAGATTCCTGGGTTGACTATACACCAGTAGGACTTGTTTTTCCTATCTAGCTGTAAGTTTGGGTCCACTAACCAGCCTCTCAACAATCCCCCTCACCATCCTACCTCAGTTCAATTTATTATTACTATTATTTGTTTGTTGTTTTGCTTTGTTCTCTTTTTTAGCTCCCGCATATGAGTGAGAACGTGCTGCATTTCTCTTTCTGTGTCTGGCTTATTTCACTTAACATAATTTTCTCCAATCACATCCACATCACTGCAAATAGCAGAATTTCATTCTTTTCTATGGCTGAGTACTATTCCATTGTATATATGTACTATATTTTCTTTATCCAATCATCTCTCGATGAACATTTAGATTAGTTCCATTTACTGGCTATTGTGAATAGAACTGTGATGAATGTGGGAGTGCAGATATCCCTTAAATATGATGCTTTCCATTCCTTTGGGTACATGTCCTGTAGTGGGATTGCTGGGTCATATGGTAGCGCTATCCATATTGAGAAACCTCCATACTGTTTTTCATAATGGCTGCACTAATTTACAGTCCCACCAAAAGTGTAGAACTTTCTCTGCATCACCAGCATTTGTTACTTTCTGGGGATTTTTGGTTTTTTTGGTTTTTTGTTTTTGTTTTTGTAATAGCCAGTCTAACTGGGGGAGATGATATTTCAATGTTGTTTTGATTTGCATTTCCCTGATGGTTAGTGATGTTGAGCATTCTTTCATATATTTGTTGTCCATTTGTATGTCTTCTTTTGGGAAAGGTCTATTTGGCTCCCTAGCCCATTTTTAATTTTTTTTGTTGCTATTGAGTTGTTTGAGTTCCTTGCATATTCTGGATATTAGCCCCTTGTCAGATACATAGTTTGCAAATATTTTCGCCTATTCTGTAGGTTGTCTCTTCACTCTGTTGATTATTTCCTTTGCTGTTCAGAAGCTTCTTAGTTTGATATAATCCTATTTGTTTATTTTTGCTTTTGTTGCCTTTTGAGGTCTTATTCATAAAATATTTACCCAGTCTTATGTCTTGGAGCATTTTCCCTGTGTTTTCTTCTAGACATTTTATAGTTTCAGATCTTACCTTTGTCCTAAATCTATTTTGAGTTGATTTTTGTATATGGTGAGAAATAGGGGTTTAGTTTAATTCTCCTACATATGGATAGCGTTTTCCAAGCACCATTTATTGAAGAGGCTGTCCTTTCCCCAGGTATAGTTTTAGCACCTTTGTCAAAGATGAGTTTGCTGTAAGTATGTGGGTTTATTTCTGGGTTTTCTATTTTGTTCCATTTTGTCCAAGTGTCTGTTTTTATGCTAGTACCATGCTGTTTTGGTTACTATAGCTTTGTAGTATATTTTGAAATCAGGTAGTGTAATGTCTTTAGCTTTACTCTTTTTGCTCAGAATTGCTTTGGCTATTCAAGATCGTTCATTGTTCCATATGAATGTTAGAACTGTTTTTCTATTTCTGTGAAGAATGTCATTGGTAGTTTGATAGAGATTGTGTTGAGTCTGTAGATCACTATGGATAATATAGACATTTTCACAACATTAATTCTACCAATCCATGAGCATGGAATGCCTTTCTATTTTTTTTGCATCCTCTTTAATTCCTTTCACAGTGTTTTGTAGTTTTCATTGTAGAGATCTTTCATCTCCTTGGTTATATTTATTTCTAGGTATTTTATTTTATTGAAAGCTATTATAAATGGGATTGCTTTCTAGATTTCTTTCTCTGCTAGTTTGTTATTGGTGTTAGAAACACTACTGACTTTTGTATATTGATTTTATATCCTGCAAGTTTACTGAACTTGTTCATCAGCTTTAGTAGTTATTTGGTGAAGTCATTAGGTTTTCCTATATATAAGATCATTTCAACTGTAAACAGGGACAATTTGACTTCATCTTTTCTGCCTTGGATGCCCTCTATTTCTTTCTCTTGCCTAATTACGCTTCCAATACTACGTTAAACAGGAGTGGTGAGAGTGGACATCCTTGTCTTTTTCCTGTTCTTAAAGGAAAATCCTTTAGCTTTTTTCCATTCAGATGATTTTGGCAGTGGGTTTGTCATATATGGCTTTTATTGTTCTGAGATACTTTCCTTCTATACCTACTTTGTTGAGAGTTTTTATCATGAAGTGATGTTGAATTTTATCAAATGCTTTTTCTATATCTGTTGAAATGATCATATAGTTTTTGTCTTTTATTTTGTTGATGTGGTATATCACATTGATTGATTTGCATGTGTCGAACCATCTTTGCATCCCTGGGATAAATCCCACTTGATCATGGTGTATAATCTTTTTGATGTGCTATTGTATTCTGTGTGCTAGTACTTTGTGAGGAATTTTTGCATCTATGTTCTTCAAGGACATGGGCTTGTGGTTTTCTTTATATGTTTTGTCTTTGTCTGGTTTTGGTATCAGGGTGATGCTGGCCTCATAGAATAAGTTTGGAGCATAACCTCTGCTTCAATTTTTTGGAATAGATGGAGAAGAATTGTTATTCCATCTTCTTCAAAAGTTTGGTAGAACTCAGCACTGAAGGCATCCAGTCCTGGGCTTTTATTTGTTGGGACACTGCAGATTACTGATTCAATCTTGTTCCTCATTAATGGTCTATTCATGTTTTCTGTTTCTTCTTGGTTCAGTCTTGTTAGTTTGTATGTGTCCAGAAATTTATTTTCTCTAGATTTTCAAATTTGTTGGTATATTGTTGTTCATAACAGTCTATAATGATTCTTTGTATTTTTGTGGAATCAGTTGTAATGTCTCCTTTTTCATCTCTGCTTTTTGGTATAGGGCCTTCTCTCTTTTCACATCTAGTCTACCTAATGGTATGTCAATTTTGTTTGCTCAAAAAAACAACTTTTTGTTTCATCAATCTTCTGTATCTTATTTTGGTCTCTTTTTCATTTTGTTCTGCTCATATCTTTTTTTTTTTTCTGTCCACTAATTTTGGTGTTGGATTGTTCCTTCTTTTCTAGTTCCTTGAGGTGTGAGCTTAGGTTGTTTACTTGGAATCCTTCAGCTTTTTTGATGTAAACACTTATTGCAATAATCATCCCTCTTAGTACTGCTTTTGCAGTATCCCATAGTTTTTGGTATGTTGGGCTTGTATTTCCATTTGTTTCAAGAAATGTTTTGATATACTGCTTTGTTTCTTTTTTGACCCATTGGTCATTCAGGAGCATATTGTTTAATTTCCATGTATTTGTATAATTTCCAAAATTTCAGTTGTTATTGATTTCTGATTTTTTTTTGTCCTTTTTGAGACCAGCCGCACCGCGCTCAGCCAGTGAGCGTGGTGAGCGCACCGGTCATCCCTATATAGGATCCGAATCCTCGGCGGGAGCACTACTGCACTCTCAGCGCTGCACTCTCCCGAGTGCGCCACGGGCTCGGCCCTTAATTTCTGATTTTATTCGATTGTAGTCTGAAAAAAATACTTGATATAATTTCAATCTTTTTAAATTTGTTGATACTTGATTTGTGGCCTAACATGTGGTCTATCCTGGAGAATGATCCATGTGCTGATAAAAAGAATGTATATTCTGCACTTGCTGGATGAAATGTTCTGTAAATGTCTGTCAAGTTCATTTGGTCTGAAGTACAGTATAAATCCAATATTTCTCTGCTAATATTTTGTCTAGATGATTTGTCCAGTGCTGAGAGAGAGGTGTTTGTTTCCCAAATATTATTGCATTGGAGTCTACTCTCCCTTTAGATCCAATAACATTTGCTTTTAGATCTGGGTGCATATATATTTATGACTGTTATATCTTCTTGCTGCATTGTTCTCTTCGTTGTTATATAATGTCCTTCTTTGTCTCTTTTTATAGTTTTTGGCCTAAAGACTGTTTTATCTTATATAAGTATAGCAACTCTTGCTCATTTTTGGTTTCCATTTGCATGAAATATCTTTTTCCATTCCTTCATTATTAGTCTATGTGTGTCTTTATTGGTGAAGTGAGTTTCTTGCAGGCAGCATATAGTTGGGTCTAGTTTTTTAACCCATTCAGCCAGTCTATCTTTTAAGTGGGGAATTTAATCCATTTATATCCAGGGTTATTGAAAGATATTGCCTTATTCCTACCATTTTATTAATTTTTATGGTTGTGTTATTTTTCTTTTGTTTATTTCTTTTCCTTTTACTGTTTATCTTTCATGTTTGGTGTTTTGTTTTGTTTTCTTTTGTGTGTGTGTGATAATATACAGTGTCTTTCTCTTTCTCATTTGCACATATGCTGTAGTAGTGGGTTTTATTCTTTCTAGTGTATCCACAATGGTAGTTATTGCTCTTTTGATTCCAGATGTAAGACTGCCTTGAGGATTTCTTGTAGGCCCAATCTTGTGGATGTGAATTCCCATGGTTTTTGCTTGTCTGGGAAAGACACCATTTCTTCATTTCTGAAGGATAGCTTTGCTTGATATAGTATTCTTGGCAGGCAGTTTTCTGTTGTTGTTGTTTGTTTAGTACTCTGAATATATCATCCCATTCTCTCCTGTCCTATAATGTTTCTGTTGAGAAGTTTTCTGTTAGTCTGATGGAGATTCCCTTATAGGTGACTTGAACTTGCTGTTATTGTTTTTTTATTTTATCTTTTTAATTTTTATTTTTTATTTTATTTTATTAATGTTATTCTTTTACATTCTATGAAGTTGTTGCAGAGCAGTTGGGAGGGAGGAGGAGAGGGGAAGGGGGAAGGAAATGGGATGGAAGGATCAGGAAGGAGGAGGGGCAGGACTGAGGCCTGTGGCACCCCCTCATTCCCACAGCAGTTGACTGGGGGGCTTCCAGCAGTGGCTTGGTCATTTCTGGGTTGGGAGCAGATTTCAGGGGTGTGTGGCAAAAGCCCTTGCCCCCCACCACCCCAGCTAGGGAACCCAGGGCGCTTCTTTCTGAAGGTTGGTGGTCATTTCTGGGCTGGTTGCTCGTGTCGGGGGTGTGTGGCCAAGGCCTTCAGACCCCCACTGCCCTGGCTCAGGAGAGCCTGGGTGCTTCCTACAGCAGCTTGGTGGTCCTTACTGGTGTGGTTGTGTATGTCAGGGCATGTGGCTGAGGCCTGAGGCCCCTACCCTTGGGATTGGTTGTGGGTGTCAGGGGGCAAAGCTGAGGCCCCCGGCCCTCCCCCCTTTCTGGCTTGGTAGCCCAGGAGACTTCCAGTCCTTCTAGGTGTTATTGGTGTTCTTTGGTGAAATGAGACCTTTACTAGTTAATATCAAACTTTGTCTCCAGTTGTGGGTACTTTGTTTTTTCTTTCAGTTCTGTGTTGGATTATTTGCTGTTCCCACCACTTAAACTCTGTGCTGGAACTAATTTGTTGTCCTTTGCTTACTTCTACAATGGGGGAACTTCCTGTGGGGACCAGTACTTGAGCTCCGTGGTTGAGCTAAATTGCTGCTTTGCTGCTGATTCCTTAAGGAAGGCTTTTTGTGCAGCTCAGGTTTTACTGGTTGACTTTACAGGTACTTCTGGGTCTAGTGAAATGCAGTGCTCCTGGGTTATATAGAAACTCTGGTCTGGGCCTGAATCTTTTTATCAAACTGCCCCCCATGCAATTCTATATTCTTGATCAGTTTCCTCTGAGTGGTCCTGCGCTGACTGGGGGGCAGATCAGCTGTCCTTGTTGTGCCCCAGCATTCTCCCAGTGGGCCTGTCTCCCCCACCACCCATGTTGCAAACACTTCCCATGGGACAGGCTGTGCTCTGGTCCCTTGTGATGACTCACTGGCCTCTAAGTGTCTCCTTTTTTTCAGTTGTTCTGGCTCCTCACTCCTATGTGGGTCCATGGGAACCCTATTAGAGGTCCTGCTGGCCTGGGGGCCACCAAGGCCCTCTTCTCCCCTGCTGCCTCCAAGCGACTCCATCTGAAGGGCACAGCTGTGGCTTTTGCGAGCTCCTGCTTCGTGTGCTCAGGAGCTCCAGCCTGGAAGCAGCTGGGATTCAAAACGTTCAGAGCAGTCCTTTCTTTCTCTCACCACAGCTTCTCCCACCTTCATGCACTTCGTAGGTCTCTCTTCCTCTTTCCCTGAGCTCTAGCAGCCCCAGCTTGGCTGTCGTCGCTTTTTTATAGTTGTAAATTGGTTGATTTGTGGGAGAGAGTGGTGCTGGGGACTGTGTATTCTGCCATGTTGTCCAGAAGTCTGAACTTGCTGTTTTTAGAATCCTTTCTTTGTCTTTGACTTTTGACAATTTGACTATAATGGGTCTTGAGGAAGACCTTTTTGGATTGAATCTTCTTGGGGATCTTTGAGCCTATTGGAACTGGGAGATTGTATCTTTCCCAATACTAGGGAAGTTTTCAGCTACTATTTCATAAATAGTTTTTCAATGCCTTTTCCTTTCCCTTCCCATTCTGGTACAACCATAATACAGATGTTTGTATGCTTAAGATTGTCCAATAAGTCTCATAGGCTTTATTTATTTTTAAAAACTCTTTTGTCTTTTTTGGTCCTACTGGATCAATTCAAAAAACCTGTCTTCAAGTTCAGAAATTTGTTCTTCCACCTGTTCTACCCTTTTGCTTAAGCTCTTCATTGTATTTTTATTTCATTGAATGAATTCTTCATTTCCAAGGTTTCTGCTGTCTACTGGATCAATTCAAAAAACCTGTCTTCAAGTTCAGAAATTTGTTCTTCCACCTGTTCTACTCTTTTGCTTAAGCTCTTCATTGTATTTTTATTTCATTGAATGAATTCTTCATTTCCAAGGTTTCTGCTGTCATTTTGTATAATATCAAACTCCTTGTTGAATTTCTCATTCAGGTCCTGGGTTTTTTTCTGACTTCATTTTTATTTCTGTCTACATTTTCTTGCTTCATTTTGATTTTTCTTAGGACTACCATTTGGAATTCCTCCAGGCATTTCACTAGTTTCTTGTTGTTTGTGATCTGGTACCAGACAATTATTGTCTTCCTTTGGGGGTGTCATGTTTCTCTGTCTTTTCATGCTTTTCATATCTCTGCATTGATGTCTTTGGTGGTGCAGTCACTTCTAATTTTTAGAATAATTTTTGAAGGGAGAAACTCTTACCTGTAAAAGTGTTCTATATTTACAGTTAGGTTGGGTGTTTCAGGTTTGGTTCTGGGTGAACACAGTAGTGTAGTGTGATTATTTCTTTGACTGTATTTAATCCTGGAGTTGTCTGTGGGTACCTTCATGTCATCGGTCTTGAGGCCCTTGGCCATTTCTTCTTGGGGTGGTTGATGCTGGGAAGGGTTGTTGTGAGCAGATCCTCGAGTACCTTGGGGGTGTGCTGGTGCACTCAGTGTTTCCTAAGCTGAGGTGAGCAACCCTGTATGGGGTTGCTTGGATCACCCTAGGGCCTTCAGTTTCTGGTGTAGGTACTATGACTATGGACTGTTCCTCTGCTAATGTGGGTGGAGTTGCCAGGGTATAAGTGGGTTGCACATCCCTGGGAGAAGTACTGGGGCACTTCTCTGAGACCCTGGGTGAGGTGGGTGTGCTCTCTAAAGCTTCCCTACTGGAGTATGTGGATCTAGGCAAGTTTACCTGAGACACAGGACTGTGTGCACGTGGGAGAAGCTGGCTCACACCTTGTACCCTCTCCACTGGGGCAGGTGGGCTTCCTATGTAGGGTGGGTCTCTGAATCCTGTGGGGGAGGTGGGCATGGATCTAGGCAAGTTCACCAGAGATGTGCAGAGCTGTGTGCACCCAGGAGGGGACACTTCACTCCCAGCACCTTCTCTGCCAGGGTGAGAAGCTCTGACAAGTTCACCAGAACTAGGCAGGTCTCTGTGTCCTGGTTCCTATCCCCAGATGGTGATACCCAGGACCAAAAGGGATGGGGGGACTCAGCATGCACTTCCTCTCTGGAAGAATGCATTTGTGTGGGCTCCCAGCAACTCCCCATGCTGGGATCACTGCCCACAAGGGCCACACAGTTACCTTTTAGCTTGAATTGCAGACATTTGTGGTGGGAATGCTGACTGCAGACACCCTCCATCTACCCCTGCCCATCTACCTTATCCTAGCAATGCAGGGTTTTTCCAATCTCTGCATCAGTCTCGGTCAGGTGTTTCCCTTGTTTTTCTATGTTGCTATCTTGAGTTTCCAGATACTGGGGAGTCTTCCTCACTATTTTTCTGGATCTGGCATTTTTCTCCCAGACACTCTATTCTACAGGTTACTATGTACTTGTTGCTTTAGACTTTTTCTTTTTTTTAATTTTGCATTAGAGGCAAAGACTAGCTGCCTCTAGTCAGCCATCTTGCCAGTAAAAAAACAAAACAAAAACACTTTTTCTTTTATTTTGAACTTTGATGTACTTTCATTGATTAAAACTTATGGTAAGGATTGAACAAATTTTTAGCCCAGAATAGTTCATTTTCCAAGTCTCCAGAAAAATTCATGTGTGTTATAAATTGAAGTTCTGAGAAAATTCAGGAATAAAATTAAAAAACCCAACAATAACATGCTTTTTGAAATAATAGGAATATGCATTCTAGAAACATTTTAAATAAAACCAAACTTAAGAGAAACATCCATTTTCTTAAAGTTGATCTCAAGTTCTTGAGTTGTCCTGTGTCTGATCATAATAGAGATAAATCCTTAGCACAGGATAAGTAACAGACAGTTTATAACACTCACCTAAGAGCATATATATACACAGTATGGGATGCAGATGCTGCTCTATGTAAGACAGACACTTCAGTGGCAGAAAAACAAGGCAGATCTAGTGGCATCCTCATCTGCTCTGTTAGTCCATTTCTGTTGCTTATAACAAAATACCTGGAATTGGGTGACTTGTAAAGAAGTATGGGATGCAGATGCTGCTCTATGTAAGACAGACACTTCAGTGGCAGAAAAACAAGGCAGACCTAGTGGCATCCTCATCTGCTCTGTTAGTCCATTTCTGTTGCTTATAACAAAATACCTGGAATTGGGTGACTTGTAAAGAAGCAATATTTATTGCTTACAGTTTCAGAGGCTGAGCAGTCCAAAGTCCAGGGAACACATCTGGTGAAGGCCTTGTTTGTGGTGACATGACTCAGGAGTCTCACATGGCAGAACGGTGAAGGAGAGAGAGAGGGTTTCTCAGGCACTCTGCTTTTAAAGCCATCAGAACCATGCCCATGACCACCATTAAACCATCATTGGATTAATCCACTTACTTGGGCATGGTCCTCACAGTCTAATCACCTCTTCAAGGCCCCACCTTTCATCCACCATAATAGGATTTCCCACCCTTTGTCACAGTGAGGACCAAGCCTCCAATACATTAAACTTTGGAGGGGACACAATCCGATCCATAATACCTGCTTATCACAATCATAGAATTAGCTTTTTTCTTCTTGCTGATTTATAGATGGTTAAAATTTTCTTTGACAGTAAAATTATGACAGTGGGTAATTTCTCTTTATCGCTTTGTTTTGTTTTACAGGAATTTGTGCAGTCATCTTACTGACAAATAATACAATTGTCTATGATTACTTTTCTTTCTAGTTATGAAAATCAATTTTACTATTGTGTTACTTTAAAAAGTTTTTTCTGGGCCGGCCCGTGGCTCACTCGGTAGAGTGCGGTGCTGATAACACCAAGGCCCCAGGTTCGGATCCCACATGGGGATGGCCGGTTCGCTCACTGGCTGGGCGTGGTGTTGACAACACCAAGTCAAGGGTTGAGATCCCCTTACCGGTCATCTTTTAAAAAAAAAAAAAAAGTTTTTTCTATAAGCCACCATTTTTAAAGCTATATTTTTACATATGAGCCATTTACTTGTTGATTTAAAAGAAGAAACAGAGGCAAACATATCAGACAAAGTTTATTTGGGCCAAATTTTCAGACTACAGCCCAGGAGACACAGACTGAGATTACCTCAAATATGTGTTCTGGAGGACAAAAGAGAAGTTAGTAGTATTTCAAGGGAAAAGGAGAATCTTAATGGGGTAGTTTCAAAGTTGTTTGCTAAGAATTTACATTGGTTTACTAAAATAACATAAGCTACTGATTGGCTACATATTGCTCTCTGCATTATAAATTCCAGGGACTTTGCTGCAGAGAAAGAATAAGGGTAACATTGTACAACTTTTGGGCAATCTATATCCAATGGTGGTGGCAGCCTTTCTACTAAAAACATACCTTTTAGCAATTAGCACAGAGCTGGACAAAGGGGACGTGACTGCAGCTCCATGCCCATATCTCTCTGGGCCTGATACATTTACCAGACCTTGCATAACTCAGATTGCTGTGTTATTTTTCTTTGTGGAATATACCAATATTTATAAAGCAAATGTACTTCACAGGGCCTCCAAACCCTGCAGTTTCAGGTTTAGCCTAGCTTCTTAAAAGTACACATAAAAATATTAACCTTGCAAAATACAGGAAACTTTCTTCAGGCTAAAGTCTTTGTAACACAGCAAAGTTGCTGACTCAAGGACAGACAAGTTACTTGATTGATACGTAAAAATGCTGAGGAAGCTGCTGTAGGGAAAGAAAATGTTTGCTAAGATCAAGATTTTGTTGGTGAATTGACTTAACCTTTTGCAAATTGCATTATGGAATGTGACTTTGCTTGTCTCACTGATGTTACCAGCCTCTACCGTTAAACTATAATTAGCCATAACCACACCTATGTTCTTTCCCTGTAACTTCCTGGTCTGGAAAATAAACACGGGGTGAGAACCCCAGTTTAGTGGTTAATTTCCAAAGGAAGGAATGCCTCTCTCTTGAGGGTTCTGGGAAATTAACCCCTTCAGGGTCTCTCACTGCTTGGAACAAATGGGCTTTGAGTAATTCTTTTTGCAGTTCCTTCACCCAGGGGAAAAATCCATGTGAGGCAAAGCAACATTCTTTCTCATGTTAATAAAACCATAATTTCAAAAAGAATTCTTTTAGGAAGAGCAGCTATATCATAAATAAGATGGGGAAAACATTCAGCATTTGTAGGCTACTCTGATTTTGAAAATATTTTTTGACCACTAGTACACCTCTTATACCTGTTACTCAACCACAATCTTGCTATGCAAGCTAACCTTAAAGAATTTCATTATTATAAAACAACGCTGCTTTTTGTAGAAAGTCAGAAAATACAACAAAACACAAAGAAAAAAAAAATGCCCACAATCCAACCCTTGTAGATGGCTAATACTAATATTTTTAGTTTACTACCTTCTTGTCTTTTTTCAAAGTATATGTGATATACACATATTCAACTTTTAAAAACCAATTCACACCATATTGAATATGCTTTTGGTTTCTTGCTTTTCTACTTAAATTATTGATGGAATTTTTATGTCAATAAATATTTATAAAAAATTTTTTTGAATCACTGAATGACATTTCAAGATAAGGATTATCATAATTTAGCCAAAACTTCACTGATGTACATTTACATAATTTCTAATTTTGTTATTTTAAAAAACACTATGAGTGGGTCTTCAAAAAGTTCATGGAAAATGCGTGTAATAAGAAAACTATATATGGATTGCAAAATTGTTTTCAACAAAATAAACTCATACTAACTTGTTGTAACATGTCTAAATAGGATCTAGTTTGAGGACAAAACATCAGTTTGAAAAGCACCCTAGAGCAACATGAATTCTACTAAAATTGAAGCAAGACATGCATCAAATTTATGGTGAAGCTTGGGTGAAATAATGATAAAATCATTGATAGATGATTTACCAAAAAAATTCCTAGGAATATTGCCCTAAAGAAATTGGCAGTTTACAATGGATAACTCATTTTAAGAAGAAACAATCTCCACATATGACAAAAAAGAAAAGAAAAAAAAAGAAGGAAGGGACGTGATGATGTCAGTGTTGAGGCTCTCAGCAACAGATCATCCACATCAATTTGTGAGGAAAAAATTTACTTTGTTTGTGCCCTAATTGAAGAGGACATATGGTTAACAGCAGAAACAATAGCCAACACCATAGACATCTCATTTGGTTCAGCTTACGCAATTCTGATTGAAAAATTGCAGATGAGCAAACTTTCTGCTCCATGGGTGCCAAAACCGTTGCACCCAGATTCAACTGCAGACAAGAGCAGAGACTTCAATGGAAATTTTAAGCAAGTGGGATCAAGATCCTGTAGCATTTCTTTGAAGAATTGTAACAGGAGATTAAACATGGCTTTACCAGTACCATTCTGAAGACAAAGCATAATCGAAGCCAGAGCTGACAAGAGGTGGAAGTGGTCCAGTCACAGCAAAAGCAGACCAATCAAGAGCAAAGGTCGTGGCAACAGTTCTTTAGGATGCTCAAGATATTTTGCTTCTTGACTCACTGGAAGGCCAAAGAACAATAACATCTGCTTATTATGACAGTGTGTTGAGAAAGTTGTCCAGGCTTCAACAGAAAAACGACCAGTAACACTTCACTAGAGAGTTCCTCTCCATCAGGACAGTGCTCCTGCTCCTTCCTCTTATCAAGCAAGAGAAATTTAGTGAGTTTCTACGGGAAATTTTTAGGCATCCACCTTACAGTCCTGATTTGTCTCCTTGGGACATTTTTATTTCCTAATCTTAAAAAATCTTTAAAGGGAACCAATTTTTATCCAGTTAATAGTGTAAAAAAGAATGTATTGATATGGTTAAGTCTCCAGGACCCTCAGTTCTTTAATGATGAGCTAAATGGCTGGTATCATCACTTACAAAAGTGTCTTGTACTTGATGAAGCTTATGTTGAGAAATAAAGTTTATATTTTTTATTTTTATTTTCTAATTCCATTTTCCCAGGAACTTTTTGAAGTCCCCTCATGCAATAAGCACATTTGTATACAACACTTTAGACATATCTCTAATTTTTCTTGCTTTGGAAGAGAATAATTAGAATATGAATTTTTAAGGTTCTTAATACATATTTTTAAGTTAAAAATGCTTACTACTAACTTTAGAGACATAACCATAATACAGAGACAAAATGTTTTGCTCAAGTCCTAAAGCAAATATTATTGGTGCACTAGTGCCAGGCCTTCTTTAAAGACTTGGCACACCTAATGCATACAAAAGATTGGCATTTTTGTTAAAAGCTCCCAGGGATGGTATATTCATGATGCTTTTTGGCATAAGGTGTTCTTAGATTTGATGACATAGCATCAGAAGGATATCAAATCTTCTTAAGCTAAGCCATAAATGTAGTACAGTCCTAAGGAAAGTAACAAAAGAATTGTTATAGCTATTTAAGCATATTTTAATATTAACGTTTTAAAATTAATATTTTATACCACATACAATAGTCAATAAGCAAGTATAGGAGAAGAAAAATTCTAAAAATGAAGAGTAATAAGGTTGAACTAGCTTCCTGAGATATTAAAGTATATTATAAAGCTACAGTAATTAAAACAGTATGATAATGATGCTTAAATAGATTGACAGATCATAGGACAGGCTGTGGAATCCAGAAATAGGTCCAAAATACACATATGAACACTTAGTAGATAGTAAAGGTGACATTTAAAGTTAGTGAGAAGAGATAGATTATTACAAAAGGGTGTTAGAGCATTTGGAAAACAAGTAAGTAGATCCATATCTCCCACCTTATGCCAGAGTAAATTTCATACAAGTCAAAGACTTTATGGGAACAATAAAACCATAAAGGTATTAGAAGAAACCAGAGGAAAAATTTTAAAGACACTTCACATGCAGAAGTTCATCCTAAGTATGAACAAAACTGAAAAGAAGGAAAACAAAAACTTAGATAAAAGAAAAAAATTGATAAATTCCAGTATTTACAAATAAAAAAATACCTACATGGGGAAAAAACTACCATAAGCAAAGTCAAAACCTTCACTGAGAAAAATACTTGCAACTTAAATCATAGACAAGGGCTAATTTATCCAACATGTAAGATCTCCTTTAAATCAATATGGGAAGACTAATAATTCAGTAGAAACTTGTGTAAAGGGTACACACAGATATCTCACAGAAAAGGGAATATCAAAGTTTCTTAAACATATGTAAAGATGATTTTTAAAAATTCCAATTAAAACTTCTAGGAGACACTATTTTTTTCTGAGATACTGTTTTTTACCTATTAGATTGGCAAAGATTAAAAATTTTAGTGACATGCTCTTGGAAAGATCTGGGGAAACAGGCACTCTCATATAGGGCTTGTGGGAATATAAATTGATGCAACTTTTGGGGAGCATCTATAAAAACTTCATATACACATGCTCATTAACCCAGCAAGTCCATTTCTAGGTTTTCATCTTACTGATATATTCATTTATACATGTGCAAATTTTCACATATGTAAGGTTATTTGTTATAAGGATATTGTAATAGCAAAAGATTAGAAACAACCTAAAAGGCCATTGATAGGGACTGGTTAAAATAAATTATGATACATTGAAACAATTAAATTTAGGCAGTCAGTAAGAAGAATGAAATGAGGAAGATCTTCATGTATTGGTATAAGATGACACCTGAGATAGATAGATAGATAGATACAGATAGATACCTGTATAATATATGCACAAATGTGTATGTGTTGTTGTTTGTCTATGCATGAAGTGTCTTTGGAAGAACTCACAAGGAGCTGGTAATATTAATGGGCTTTGAGAATGGAAACTGGTTTGTTTCATCGCACCTTTTGAATTTCGATATGTATGAATGTATTAACTATTTTAAAAAGTAAATATAACTAAAATGTTTCAATTTGAGTAGGCCCCTGTAACCACAAAAAAATAGCTTGGGTCCTAATGAGGCAGTCCGAAGAAGAATAAAAGAAATATCTCAGCAAAAGGCTAATAACCAGGACCTATTGTTCACCTAAATCCCCAATTGTTAGGGAGCCTAAATTATCTACTCCCCATGCCAACCACGTAGCAGAGCACCAACAAGTGCCAGAATTTCTCTGGCAGCTGAAGTCAAGCCTAGAGCTGCCCTCACCTCCCTCTCCTTGTTTGCTAGCAATGGAGAAGCTACTACAGCGCGTGCTTAAACTGACCAATGAATGAATGGCTGGGAGCCTTCCAGTTCTTTAGCAAATATAAAACTCAACGAAACAAAGAAAATATTGGAGTCGCTGGATCTGTGATTGCAGATCTTTACGTCATCCCCGCTTTAGAGCACGAGCCCTTGAGTTCTCTCTCCTGGATGTGCTCCAGCAATTGGATGCCTTCCTGCCTCAGCCACCGAACCAAACCTAGAAGGAAGCGGTGTGTATGAGGCCAGCCACAAGGTGGCGCTCTTCTCCATAGAGATCGTTATTTTTTCCTAAGTTAAAAGCAGTAAATTTATTCTTAAGTGGCAGATGGATTGTTCCTGGGCTTTAGGCAATCTTATTAGAGGAAAGAAATCCATTTGGCTTGGAAGGGAAAAAGCAGGGCAGGTGTCAAGATCTGGATCTAATTGCTTAGCTAATCAGCCATGAATAATTGGCAAAGTGAGGATGAAAGTGACTTCTGAGAATGGCTTACTCCCCCTGTCTTAAGGACTACCTGTATCAACTCACTCACTTTTCACAACAACTTAAGAGGTAGTCATTACTATGATTCCATTTTACAAATGAGGCAACTGAAGCATAGAAAGATTAACTAATTTGTCCAAAGTTATCCAACAAATAAATGGCAGAATTAAGATTGAACTCATAATGTGGCTGCACAGTCTGCACAGTCCACACATGGCATTTTATGTCATAGTAATTTTATATATGGTATGATCTAAACATGAAAAATAATTTTTGCTAGTTCTATCCCATCCCGAAACACAGATCACAGTGTATGTAGATGTCTATATTTGTTCGCCTTAGTTAATGTCTCCTACATTGCTGAACAAGATTTTTATTCTAAAAATACAGAAAAACATGTAGTGATATGCATCCAGGAGCTATGCAACACTAACTCTCCAAAACAAACACTAGTCCCACTCATTTTCTTCCTCCCTATAAATCAAAGCAAGTGTTTCATTTAACATATGTATCATCTGGTGTGAGCAAAGGAAGAAAATAAAAAAGTAAAACAAAACAGGAGTCCTAAGCAACACTCTAAATTACCATGTCAAGCACAGTGGACTTTTTGTTCAGAGCTAAATGACACTACCATCCTCTTTTTGTCCTAGACATAGATAGGGTGTCCTGGGAGGGCATCATGTTTATAACATAGCTATGTCCAAAAGTCATGGAGTCTGTGAAAGAGAAGTGCTGAGTGATGCTTGTTCAAAAGTGGAAGTGGGGAAGGAAAGCATTTTAGAATTGACGAGATCTTAAGAGTTCACAAACAATTGTACAGCTAGAAAAATGTTAGAAATCAGCTACTGCAACACATTGAGTCTTCTGGAGGAGAAAACAGAAGACTGAAAAAAGTTAGCAAGACAGCAGAGCAGTGGAATTGGGACACAGAGCTCCTGGCACCCAGTCATGAGTTTCTCATACTAGGCAAAGAAGACTAAAATTAGGACAACCTCACCATGCTTTTTCTTGTTCTCACTTAGAAATTCCTATGGCTTTCTCTTTGTACTACTGAGCTCTCCTAAGATTCTCCACCGTGGGAAAAGCAGACAGATCCATTGAGAAGCAGAATTATGGAGCCTAAAACCCACCAGGCTTTGGAGCCAGACCACTGGGTATTTCAATGACTCCATTACCTACCAGCCTGTGATCTTGGGCATATTACTTATGTCTCCAGCTTCAGTTTCCTGGGACTAATATTGAACATGATAAGACTAACCATGTAAAAATTTGAAGAATATTGGAGATAATGTAACTTAAGTGCCTGGCACAGTAGGTGATAAAAAATGAAACCTATTATTACTGATATACAATTTATTTATCGGTTGACAGTCTTCCTCTTTTTTTTTCATTCCTCAAATCATTGCATGTGTGAGGAACTTCTACAGCACCTAACATGACTACAAGTGTGGGCTAATTTAAAAAATGATTATGAACTCTTTAAAACAGAAGAGCATGGAAATTAATATACCATCACCAATGTATGTATCCATTGAAAATATAGTGCTGTTTTGTATGTTTTAAGACTTTAAACAAATGGTATCAGATTGTCTATATTATTCTATAATTTACTCCCCTTCCCAGCATTATGTTTTTGAGATTTACCCACGGTCAAGTATGTAGCTTTGTTAATTATTTTAAATACTCTATAGTATTTGATTGTATGAACCCAACAATAATGTATTTCTGCATTCTCCTACTGATGGACAATTAGATTGTTTCCAGTTTTTCACTATTACAAAAACTGTTGCAGTAGGCACTCTGATTACACATGCTTCCTTGGGTACCTGTCGGAGAGTTTCTCTAGGGTAAAAATCCAGTGAAGGAATTGCTAGGTTCGCAAGATATGCTCATCTTCCACATTGCCAGCCATTGCCAAATGGAATTGCTAGGTTCGCAAGATATGCTCATCTTCCACATTGCCAGCCATTGCCAAATTGTGTCTTCAAATCGCTGTAGCATTTGTTGTTGTTTTTGCTTGAGTGTTTTTTTTAGGTTTTATATTGAACCATTAGGTTCGCAAGATATGCTCATCTTCCACATTGCCAGCCATTGCCAAATTGTGTCTTCAAATCACTGTAGCATTTGTTGTTGTTTTTGCTTGAGTGTTTTTTTTAGGTTTTATATTGAACCATTCAATTTACCCATTCAAAGTCTGCAACTCAATGGTTTGTAGTATATTTTCAGAATTGTGCAACTATTACCACAATCTAATTTTAGAACGTTTCCATGTGATCGTGTTATTTATAAATAGAAATTTGTAAAGCTGATTATGTGTCCTGTTCAATATATCCATGGAAATCCTCTGAAAGGAGCTAGTTTGTAGAGCTCTTCTTCAAATTGTAGAAAGAAGTACTTTCCTTGGTTTTTTGTTTTTGTTTTTGGCAGCTGGCCAGTAGGGGATCCGAACCCTTGACCTTGGTGTTATTAACACCACACTCTAACCAGCTAAGTTAACCGGCCAGCCCTAATGTCCTTGTTTTAAACCTGTAGTTTGAGTAGGTAGATGGAACAATCCTAATTAGATTATGAAACTGCTTAAATGTAGGTTCCTGTTATTTGCTAATAAAAGCACTCCTATTTACTCACCTCAGAGTAAAATGACTCAGAACTCGCCTTATTGGAAGAGAAGGGGAGGAGTGCTATACTAGATAAAGGAGTTACTTCCCCCAGAACAATTCCTGGTCATGCCTGAAAGGCAGGGAGATGTGGAGGGTGTAGATGTGGGAGTACATCATGTGAGAACCAGTGCGCTGGCAAAGCTGAAGGGACAGCAACCGTTTTTTCTTCTTTAACAAGTTAACTTGAGCTTTTAATCAAATAATTTTTATGCTCCGAGTTATTAATTAATGACAGGTTCAAGTACTACTTACCCCAATTCAAACTTAACATGTTCATTGATAATGAGGATTGCTTATTATGACTTAGAATAAAAATGTATATGTATAAGAAGGTTGTTCTTATCCAGCCACTAAATGTTCAAACTTGGGTAAAGTTTTCTACTTGGGATCTTATAAGACATTTCTAGTTCATGGACAACAACATCGGTTTTCATGTTCATGGCTTTTATTCATTGGCTTAAGGATGTTAATTTCCAGATGCCATGGCTTCATTTCATCAGGTGCTTGGCAGCTTCCTGAAATTTCCTCCTTGCCTTTCAGACCATCCACAAGCATGGAGGGTACAGTCCCAAGTGTGAAAGCCTGGCAGGTGACATAAGGCCAGGCATTGCGAGACTGTGAAGAGGAAGAAAGCCCAGAGGCAGCTCTGATTGCCCAGGACACCTTGCAGCAAAGCAGCCATGGCCACAGCCTCTCACAAGCCGCGGGCCAGCCCCACCCCGGTCACAATCAACAGGCTTTATCCAAAGCTGGAAACAGCCTTACTTAACAGTGTGACATGTGGTTTCTTTGCCTGCACTGAGATTATTTACCTGCAAACTGCACAGGTAAAGAACCTGAGATTCTTTACGTGCACTGAAATGATTCTCTTGAATTGGGTATTGATACTGAAACTGTCTACATCCTTAGGCACTTGGGACGCAACTCACATTTCCCCCACAATGAGTCTATGAAAACCACTTTGATCTCTTTCTTGCAGAGTCCTCTGCTGGGCAGAGAGATGGCTTGGCAAAACAAAGTGATTGGGCTTTTACAGGCTTTGGAACAACACCCACAATGAGCAACAGGACTTGGGGTTTGTATTAGTCCATTTTGTGTTTATATAACAGAAATACCTGAGACTAGGTAATTTATAAGGAAGAGAGGTTTATTTGGCTCATGATTCTGCAACAGCTGCACCTGGGGCAAGCCTCAGGCTGCTTCTACTCATGGTGGAAAGCAGTAGGCAGACAGCTGGCAGGTACAAGCAGATCATATGGCAAGAGGAAGCAAGAGAGAGAAAGAGGAGGTGCCAGGATCTTTTAAACAACCAGCTCTTGCGGTAAATAATAGAGATCTCACTCATTAATCTCCCCTCCCCCAGGGAGAGCATTAATCCATTTATGAGGGATCCGCCACCATAACTCAAACAGCTCCCAGCACTGCCACACTGGGGATCAAATTCCTGCATGAGTTTTGCGGGAGACAATACATCCAAACTCCATCAGGGTTTAAGAATAGGCTGCAGTGGCATGAAAGGGCCCAAGGAGGTTGTTTCTATCTCTAGTGGTGTCATTCCCCATGCATGAGGAGGTTTTTCCAACCAGTGCTTTAGGAGCTGCGAAATTGAAGGACAAGAAACCGAAAAGGAAAACAGCCCTAACTTTTGTTGGAAAGGATTAACCCCCCAAGCAACCTGTTGAATTCAAGGTAGAAATCAAGTTAAGAAAGAAAGGAGCAAAGCAGATCAGAGCTTCTCTTATAGCCTTCTCCAGCCAGCGCAAGGGGACAGTATAACTCGACTTCATCCAGCCTATTACCAAATGAGGCAAAATTATTTGAGAGTTGCTGTGACCCAGAAAAGGGCTAAATTAAATCAATTACAAGCCCAAATGTATACAAAATTAATCTGCCCTTTCTGAGTGTGAGAAGCAACAAAACACAGCTGAAGGCATCTGCATCTGAGCCATTCTAACCCTGAACTGGCTTCAAAGCTGGTGCTCCTGGGCTCCATTTTCCAGGTCTTCTAGTTCAGGCCCGACATTCCTCCTGTGTGGGGCCCTGCTGCTGCCTCCTGCCTCCACCAGCGCCCCCCGCAGCCACGCCCACATCGACAGCTCTGGCTCTGGCTAAGCATGGAGCTGCTCTCTCTTCTCAGCGCCAGAGGGGAACTGTACTGCACAGGGAGACAAGGCCCCGATCTCTTTTGCTTTGTCTAAAATCTATTTCCTACAAGTTGCAAGCGTCCCAAGAATAGGGTCATGGGTAGCTGTAAACTCATCTTGCCTTCTCCCCCATCCCATGTTGCAGATTAAACGTGTGTAGGCAACAATAATAGTTCTAGTAGCATAGATGTCGTAGCTATGTGTGAAGCACTATGTTATTTAATCCTCAAAATAACCCTTTCTAGGAGGTATTATTATCTTTATTTTGAGATGAGGACACTGAGACCCGGAAAGGTTAGGTGTCTTGCTTAGGAGCATAATTTTTAAAGGACAGAAATGGGACTCCTCAGCAGTGGTGTTGGGGTGGAGGGGGAACACCCTGGTATGGGTGGAGAGAATTTTAAAATAATAAAACCAGCTGGAAGTCAGATGGTTCCCTATTAACACCAGGTATCCGCAATTTTCAAAGATGCAGTGATGAAATATTTTTTCTACTTGGGTGGACTGCTCCCATTACCTTATTAGGCTGGGCACTGTCATGCCTGTATTTGGTGTCTGACACTGGAGCAGCCATGGTATAATTTGGTGGAGAGCAAAACTAAAACGCTAAGAATGGCAGAGCAGAAAGATAGGAAAGACTTGGGTTTGTTTTTTTTACTTTTTAAATTATTATTGTGGTAAAATATACATAAAACTTACCATTTTAACCATTTTTAAGTGTACAATCCAGTGACATTAAGTACATTCACAATGTTGTACACCATCAACGCTACCCAATTCCAGAACTTTCTCATCACCCCAAAAGGAAACTCTGTACTCATTGACTAACTCCCTATTCCTCCCTCCCCCAGCCTCTGGTAACCTCTATAATTCATGTCTCTAGGACTTGTGTCTCATATAAGTGGAATCATATATTTGTCCTTTTGTGTCTGGCTTATTTTACTCAGCATAATGTTTTCCAAGTTCGTCCATGCTGTAGCATGCATCAGGATTTTATTCCTTTTTAAGGCTGAATAATATTCTGTAGTATGTAAGAACCTGGGGTTTTTTTTGTTTGGTTTTTATTAAAAGATGGTCAGTAAAGGGATCTTAACCCTTGACTTGGTGTTGTCAGTACTATGCTCACCCAGTGAGCCAAGTGGCCATCGCTATATAGAGATCTGAACCCATGGCCTTGGTGTTATCAGCACCACACTCTCCCGAGTGAGCCACGGGCCCGCCCTGAACCTGGGTTTTTAACAACACCCTTAAGCCGATGGAGTTTGGATGTGTTGTCCCCTCCAAAACTCATGTGGAAATTTGATCTCCAATGTGGCAGTGCTGGGAACTGACTAAGTCATGGGGGCGGATCCTTCATGAATGGATTAATGCTCTCCCTGGGGGAGGGGGGATTAATGAGTGAGTTCTGGCTCTATTAGTTCCCGCGAGAGCTCGTTGCTTAAAAAGACCCTGACACCTTCCCTCTCTCCCTCTCTTTCCCTCTCCCTCTCCCTCTCTCTCTCCTTTATATATTACCCAGTCTCAGGTATTTCTGTGATAGCAACACAAAACAGACTAAAACAGCCACCATACTTTGGGGACCTCTTAAGATAGATAATAATTTTACCTTATGGTTTAGGCCATGTGGCATTGGGTTTTCCTAAGTGACATAAGGCACAGCTCAAATTGTTCTGTGTGATGCTCCAGGGTGGGCAATAAGACACACTGAGGAAATGGAAGCTCCCTAGCCTGAGGCAAAATTTCCCAGAATTTCCCTTTGTATGTATCTATATCTACACATGTGCACATAAGCACACATACACACAAACACATGACTAAGGCTTGACTCACTTGCAAATTCCTCATGGAACATTTTGGTTCATAGCCATGAGGAGGCGCACTGCAAAAAGATGTGAGCAGACCCCAGCACTAGTGGAGGATACATAGAAATGGGGATAAGGAAAAAGAAAAATCGGGTAGAATGTCTTTGCTCAAGGGTACCTATAACAAATGTATTTTTAAAAAATCTGAGTAAGCATGTATAATCATTTTTTCTGTGACTATAAAAGTGTAATAGACCACATTAAAAATGAATTATGCTATAAATATACAAAAATATCCTTTCATTGTTAGCTTATATGAAGTTTCTGCAATTATTATTTTATTATACATCACATTATAGAATTCTGTCTTTTTTGCTTGTTCCCTTTTCTGGTTCCTAGTTTCTCACATCCTGGGAGAGGACAAAGGCCTTTAGAGATCCATCAATTCAACCCTTTCATTTCACAGATAAAGGAAGGCAAGCGGCTTGCCCACAGTCACATCAATCCTCGGTGGCAGAGACCAGACCAGAACCAGGGCCCGTGACCCACAACAGGAACTTTCCTAATTAAACATAACCCATTCTCCAAACATGACTCATTCTCCACTCTGTCCCCAATCTCAGATGGGCAGAAGATACTGTGAGGGAAAGGAATATGTCTGGTTGAGGCCTCTCTGGCTTGTTATGAATGTGGAGCACTAGAAGAGAAAGTGATTGGGCCGGCCGGGTGGCGCGCTGGAGAGTGCGCCGCTTGGGAGCGCGGCGGCGCTCCCGCCGAGGGTTCGGATCCCACGTGGAGACCGGTTCCCACTCACTGGCTGAGCACGGTGCGGGCGCAACACCGAGGGTTGCGATCCCGTTGCTGGTCCCCTGTGCGGGCGCGACACCGAGGGTTGCGATCCCGTT
>NW_007731042.1:14813-19682 GCF_000696425.1 Galeopterus variegatus | reverse complement strand
ACCGGTCAGTAAAAAAAGACAAAAAGGACAAAAAAAGGAAAAAAAAAAAAAAAAAAAAAAAAGAAGAGAAAGTGATAAAAATACATCTCCTTCTTCTCCCCCAGTCTTTAAAAATAATCCACAACACACACATGCATGCACACACACACACACACACACACACACACACACACACACACGCTACTCTGGATGTTTACATGATAAACATTTACTGGGTAGAGCATTGTGTGTGAGAGAAACTTTTTAAAGGCTGCCACAAGAAAGGTTATTGATTTTAAACAAGAATATCTGACCAATCACACACAATCATACCACCTTTCAGAAGGTCTGCAAATAAAGCCCTGGTTACAGACGATGACTAACATGGAGAGCTTTGTGCCCCAGTGGACATCTCAACCCCACTGCATGTAGTCCCTAATCACACACTATCAAAAGAGCTTCAAATCCGTGGTGGGAACTGGCTCCAAATATGCAAATTCCAGCAGAAAAGAAAACACGCTTGACTGGATTATTTTTAAAAGACCCACTATTCTCACATCTATTTCTGATTTCATATTCATCAGCACTCAACATTCTAAATGTTCTATTCTGGTAGTCCCTGTTTCTGCCTACAATGCCCACAATGCTGTACTGCAACATTCATGAGAGGTGCCTCAAGAGAGAGGGTGGTCAGATCTCTTGGGGTCATTTTCTTCTGTGTCCTTTGAGAACAGAAGTCAGAGAATGAAAGTGTTATCTCTTTCATATTTTTAAAATGACTATCATACAAGTTTTTGTTCAAGGTTCAATACAAGGAATAGAATTGGGAATATCCTTTGTCATATCCATGAAATAGGAATACCGTGAGAGAAAAGTTCTTGAAACTCTGACAATCTCGAGTTTACTGAAACATCAAAAAGTACCACAATTCTATGAACTGTCCTGAAGAAATTTATCTTTCTTGTGCTCCATAGGTTTGTATAAGAATAAGGCTCTCTATTTTCTGGAGGAAGCTTTGTCATAAAAAAGAAAGGCTTTCTTTTATTTAAACATTTCCTAGAAATTGCTTTCTCAAGTGCAGATTAATCATTTGGCTTACAAAACAGGGGCCAGCCATGCATTGTGTTTTCATTTCAGGCAATAAATTGTCTTTGTACCATATTTCTCGTCTCTTTCCATATAGTTTGTTGTGTCTTATACACAGAGTCCTGAAAAATTCTTTCTACTTGTGTAGGAAAGCCTCGACTTTCTTCCTCTAAGGCATTGATGGTTTGCAGAACAAAAGGAGTCCTGTCGCGGGGAAGGGGATTGTTCAGTGGCCGCATGGGTATGACAGAGTTGTATTTGTGCTGCCTGTTAACGGAGTTCATCAGGGACGTATAGAACTGGAAACTACACCAGGTATCTCTTAAAAAGTTTTCAGTCAATAATAAGATTGTCCATGCGGACCCATTTACGGCATCATCTAAATTCTGTAAATGCTGTCTGCCACATGGCATCTCAGCAAAGATTATTCCAGGTTTGACACCAAAGTCATTTTCTAGCAGATTCTGGACTCTGAGGGCTTCCTTGGTGTCATCTTCCGCGTGCAATATCACAAATTTGAGGAACTCCTCTCCTGCCTCCTCTTCAGGCATTTCTTCTTCTCTCTCAGCTCCCTCCCACTTTCTTGCTGGCTCCTCTGTTGTGCTGCTTTGCTCAGCGACATCACACAAGGACACATCTTCGGACTTGTTGGAATCTGACTCATGATGTCCTTCACTTGTATCCATGCTGTGGCTTCTACCCCAAGAGAGAGAAAGAGGGCAGGGATGTATTTTAGACTTTCCGATACCCATTATAAATATCCAAGGCAGAAGAAGAAAGCTTTATTTCTTAGCATTTCTTTTCAATCTGAAAGAAGAAATAACAAGGCAGAAGAATATTGTCAGTTTAATCAAGACATTAAAAATGGAAACTTTCATTCAACCTAAACAACTCCAAAAGATTATAACAAACTGGTCCGAAGAAAGAAATGACGAACAGAAAACTGGGAAACTAAGCCACTAGTCTTTCGTGAGCTTCACAAGGGCTACCCCAGGCAGTCAAGGGTAAGTTAAACAGAGAGTCCAGTTTAACACAACAGGGGACACTGGAAATTTTAAACGGTATTATATTAACACTATAAACTCCTTATTAACACAAATTACTTTGGTATTTTAGTGAAAAGGTAACATCCCATTGTATCCATATGGAGTTTACATCCAGCTTCTCCATCATCAATCAAATTATTGTGAGGAATAGAAACAGGAAAACCTATAGAAACATAATATTCAAATATTAAATACAAATTATTTTTGTAGCAAGCACAGATACCAAATAGAACACAAATATCCTAAAGATGACCGGCAGCAGCTCTGCTAACTCAGCATAAAGAAAAGATCGGAAATGTCAAATGTCTAGGATTCAGTGGTTCAGAGCTTTTTTGCTTATTGTGGTGGTGGAGCTGGTAGAGAAGAAATTATAATAAGAATGTGTGAAAAGTAAGGGATATCTTCTTCTAACTAATCCTGGTAAAACTGAAGAAAATATATTTATTCACCTAAGGAAAACTTAACATCTCAGTTTAGATATGAAATCTACACACAAAGACTTGCAATTTTCTCCAGCAAAATCAATAAAAAATGACTGTAGTTGAAACTCATTCTTTTATATAAAAAAATTCTAAATTCAAAGTGGAAGAATTACATCAGCTTGGAAAGAAGAGTGCTCCATTTGAATCTTATTTATTTATTTATTTATTTATTTATTTATTTCCCTTTTTGTCTTTTTTCGTGTCCGGCAACGGATTGCAACCCTCAGTGTTGCACCCGCACCTCGCTCAGCCAGTGAGCGGGAACCGGTCTGTATGTGGGATCCGAACCCTCTGCGGGAGCGCCGCCGCGCTCCCAAGCGGCGCACTGTAGCAGTGCGCCACCAGGCCGGCCCGTGAATCTAATTTAAATAACTCTTGGCAATGTTACTAATAATTCCCCCCAAATAGGCAGTTTCAACGGGGATTCTTTTATCAAAAGACAGAAAATTTAGAATAAATAAATATAGGTTCTATATTTTCAAATATGGGCCATAGGCTCTATTCCAGGACATTTTTATTCATTGTGCATGGGCAAAGATCAGATTCAAAAAGAAATTATAATTACACTCGTAATGACATAAGCAACATGGCTACTTATGCCTAAATAATTCAGGTTTAGAAGAAATTGTTCAACAGAAGTGGTGAAAACTGTTATGGGAAGAAAAGATAAGGAAAAACACGTTGAGAATTTCATCCTAATATCTATAAGGAGGAAAGTGGTTTGCTGCTACCTGTGACTAGTGAAGGAACAGCTGGCCGCTGCTGTCATTCACCACATCTGTTCTTTAGGTTCTGGCTCCCTGGTGTATTGTCTGCTCCTGGTGTATTGTTTTAAGTACCAGGCTTAAAACATTTAGGTTTCACCTTCTTTGCCCCAGCTAATTGGGAGGAGATGAGGGTAGCCAGTGGAGAGAGGACATGACATCACTGCTCATAGGAATAAAAACATGTATGTGTATGTACATTTTTTATTTACTTTCTAAAAAAAGGTCGTGGTTGCAGCACATAATAACTTCGAAAAGATTAATTTTGAAAAATCTCACTCCTACCCTTGTCTCCATCCATACTGTTACTTAGCCCCATGGCCTCCTACTTTTATAGTTTCTCCTATATCCTTTCATTGTTTCTTTATGAATATATATTCTTATTTTTCTTTCCTTTCTTCAAAAGGGGTATCATTCATATATATACACACGCACACACCATATATATACCAAACAGCAGTATATAGATAAACACTAATATACATTTTCCCCTTAATATTATATCCTCAAATCTTTCCATATCAGCACATAGAGAAAACTTCCTCACTCTTATTTACAATTATATAATCTTCCATCATGTGGATGTACCATAATCATTCCCTGTTCTCAGATATGCAAGTTGTTTCCAGTCTCCTACTATTATGAACAATACTGCAATGAGTAACTTTGTACAAAAGGCATTTCATATGTGTGCAAGCTTATTTATAGAATAATTCCCCCAAATGGGATTTCTATATCAAAGGACAAATGCATTTGTAATGGCAATAGATTTGGCCAAGTTGCCCTCTGCTTTTGCTTTTAACTTGATAGAATGACACTCTATCTCCACCTCTTGCTCCAGAAAAGATCTAAGACCAAAGCTACTAATTACTATTGACCAAAGCTCAACCGAGTTAATCACAACCCCTCAGGCAACAGAAAGGTGGAAGAAACTCATCAGAACGGAGCCTTTAAACTGAAGTTCTGAAAGGAAGATCAACAGTTCTGAGATAAGAGACTCCAGAATTAAGACTATTAAGTCATTAAGACTATGCATTCTGGAATCAGACAGCCAGAGCATAAATCAAAGTCCTGCTACAAAATAACTGTGATTTTGTACAAGTTACTTCTCTGTGCTTTGATTTCATCATCTGTAAAATGGTAATAATTACAGTACCTACATTTACGGTTTTTATGAAGATCAAAGGGCTTAGAACAGTGCCTGGCACATAACAAGCACTCAATAAATTTTAGCAGCTATTATTGTTATTAAATACACAACAAAGAAACAAAAAAAAACTGTATAACAAATGTTTATGTTCTAGGACAGTGCTACTCAAAATGTAGTCCATGAACAAATTGCCTGTCTCTGAACTGTTTGTTACCAGAAGATAAGGAGATTGTGCCAGGATGTAAATTAACTACATCAGTAAGTAATTCAGCTGATTTTTTTTCACAGCAAGACATTCTCAGGCCGGCCCGGTGGTGCACTGGAGAGTGTGCTGCTTGGGAGCGCGGCAGCGCTCCCGCCGA
>NW_007731042.1:11893-14583 GCF_000696425.1 Galeopterus variegatus | reverse complement strand
GCTCACTGGCTGAGCACGGTGCGGGCGCAACACCGAGGGTTGCGATCCCGTTACCGGTCAGTAAAAAAGACAAAAAGGAAAAAAAAAAAAGACATTCTCAATGAAGAAAGCAGTTTATATTACGGTGCATGCTTCTTAAATTATCACAGTCAAGCATTTTGAGTAACATTGCTATAGGAGACCCTAAAGAAAATACGTAATCAATGAAACAAAATTATTAAAGATAACAGAATTAGATGAAAAGGGAGATTGTAGGGAGACTGTCAAGGACCTAAACACTATTAGAAGAAAGAGAAACAGCAAAGAATGGAATAAACGTAACTCAAAACCAAATCAGTTAAACATATTAAAAAGGCTTGAGAAAAATAACAGAATATGGAAAGGAAAAAAGACACTGAAAATAAAGAAATTTGGGAAAAGATATAGCTATGGAAATAAAAGTAACCAATATAATGAAAACAATAGCACCTGAAATGAAAAAATAAAAAATCAATGAACACAACAAAAAAATTCAAAGACATAACAATTCACCACCCTAACTCAAATGATGGGTCTTAGCGTTGCTGACACAACCAGACATTATATGTCTCCTGATGTAATTTGATATGATATACACAGTGTAATGTAGAAAGTATTCTTGCCAAAATGTTTAATCTGAAGTCTTCAGATATAATTGCCAGCTTATAGAAAATAAGGACAAGAAAAATGTCCATCAAGAAGTGAATGGAGAAAAACTGTGGCCTATCTCATGGAATTCCACTCAGCAATAAAAGGGAATGAACTATTGATACACGCAATGATGGATGAATCTCAAAATAATTATTTTATATGAAGGAAGCCAGATCCCCCCAAAAGTACATATTTTATGATTCCACTTATATCAAAATCCACAGAATGTGAACTGATCGATAGTGGCAGAGAGCATTCCTTCAGACTTGATAAGGAGGCGGCTCTATCACTTCTCTTACCTGTAGCATTTCTGTTTTATATGACATTCTTGAGAATTAATTTGCCTTTTATTTGTAAAAATCCCTGTTACTTACAGAGCTGTGTTCTACGATGGTTCTCCTGAATTCTAAAACTCAGATTGCTCCCTCACTGAGACTTTGTTCCATCACCTCAGCTCCACTGAGTGAGGTTTTATAATTTGAATACATGCTGAGGTAGGATCTAGAAAATGCAAGCAAGGTCCTAAAGAGTTAGCCAGTTTTTCTTAGGAGTGAAAGAAAAGCTTCTAGCTTAATAAGCAGTACTAAAAAGTAACTGTCTGAATTCATTCACTCAACAAATATTTATTGATAATCTACAACATTCTAGAAGCTGAAGTTCAGCAGTGAACATAACAGAAAAATATCCTTGCCCTCATAAAGCTGAAATTCTACCAGAGGAAGATAGACAATAATAAAGGAAATATGTATATCATACAGCATATAATATAGTATATAATTGTTAAGCATGGCTTAACAATGGGGATACATTCTGAGAAATGCGTTGTTAGGCAATTTCATCACTGTGCCAACATCATAGAGTGTACTTACACAACCTAGATATTGTAACCTACTACACACCTAGGCTATATGGTACAGCCATTGTAATCTTATGGGACCACCATCATGTAAGTGGTCTAGTGTTGACTGAAACGTCATTACATATATACACAAAGGTACTTCAAAAGTTCATGGAAAGATTCATATTATCTTTCAATCCTATTTTTCCATGAACTTCTCAAAGTACACTCATATATACATACACACACACTCATATAGTATAGGAGAAGGTGTTAAGTGTTACAGGAAAAAATAAAGCAGAAAGCTTAATAAAAACTGTTGGATGGAATTTTTTTGTTTTGTTTTTAAATAAGCTTGTCGGGGATAAGGGACAACTGAATGAAGATATCAATGAGGTGAGGAAGTCATCCATGCAGACACCTGGAGGAAGAACATTCTAGGCAGAGACTAACAAGCATGCAGGGCATGAGACTGGAGAGTGTGTGGTGTTTGAGGAACCATGAGAGGGTGGGAGAGGGCACAGTGGGGCTGAGTGAGCAAAGGGTTGAGTAGAAGGAGATAAGCAAGAGGAGAAGCCAGGACAGGGTTTGGAGTAGAGATGTGACAGATCTGATTAGTTTCCATAGGATTACTCTAGCACTGACAGTAGAAGGAAGGGAAGCAAGGACAGAAGCAGGAACACTAGTTAGGAGATTGTGGCAGAAACCCAGTGGGAAAATAATGGTGGCTTGCACCAGGGTGGTAGCAGTGGAAGTGGTGATAAGTGGCTGGATTTGGGGTATATTGTGAAAGCAGAACTCGGAGGATTTGCTGATGATGTTGAGTAGGCACTGAATACAGAGTCTGGAGTTCGGGGGAGAGGTCCGGCCAGGGGATGTATCATTGGCATTTATCTTTGTATAGGTTGCATTTGAAACCTAAAGACTATATGAGATCATTAAGGGACTGAGTATAGATAGAAAAAGGAAGTGGTCCAAGGGCTGAGCCCTAGCGCTCTCCAATATTATGGAAGATAGATAGATATAGATATATAAATATATGTGTGTATGTGTTTGTGTATATATATATATATCTGTATCGATAAGTATATCTATCTATCTATCTTACTGGTCCTGTCTCTCTGGAGAATCCTAACACAATCTTCCCTAAAAGTTTGTTGTTTAAGAATTAAAAGTTTGGGCC
>NW_007731042.1:9642-11085 GCF_000696425.1 Galeopterus variegatus | reverse complement strand
TGAGGGTTGTGATCCGTTGCCGGACACGGAAAAAGACAAAAGACAAAAAAAAAAAAAGAATTAAAAGTTAATGTTTGCATTTTTAAAACATTTAGACCACCTGGGAAGAGAGGCTCCCAAACAGTAGTAAGTACAATAATCATCAGTAATAATTTAATAATAAAATACACACACATATACAACTTTCAGTCTGTCTGTATGTTCACCAATATATAAGAGAAAGTTTACATATTTTAAATCACTGCTTTTGAAATTTAAAATTTTAACACATTTAAAATTATGGCATCTAGTGCTTGAATCCTTCAACCATGGAGAGTCTTTAAGTTTTCTTTCCTATCTGAACAGCACCATCTTGTGGCAAATATTTGTAAAATTAAGGATTTCTTCACTTGTTCTATTAATAAACATTTTGTTATTAATAAATGCTGATTGTTGTTAATAAATAAGTTTTGCTGGAAACTTACTCTGCACCAAGACCTGCCAGGTTTTAGGGATGTGAAGCCAGGGTAATTAGAAATACAACTAGGACTCACTAGACTGCCACTTTATTTAGAATAGCAGGTGTTAAAAAAGCACTCAGGAGGGCCAACTGCAGAGGGCTGCCCGCAGGAGGGAACACTTCACGTTAGCAAGACCAACAGTGGTGGATATCTTCCAGGAAGCAGGAACAGCATGTGCAAAAAGACTAAGGTACCAGAGGGCAAAGGAGGTTAGGATTATTTTGTGCTAGACATTCATATTGCCCAAGTCCACATATGTGTGGGTAGAAGGGGCAAGGGATAGTGGTGAGAGATGAGAATGGAAAGATCAACAGGATTAAGAGAGCATACGAACCTAATATATTATGCTCAGGACTTTGGATTTGATCATGTTGGCAGATAGAGAGCCCCTAGTAGGTATTAAGTAGGGGAGTGGTATGTTCTGACTTGTTTTAGATGGGTTAAAATAAAATCTGTAGTAAAGAGAGTAGGCTAGAGGCTGTAAGGTCCTAGGCTGGGAGAATAATGAGTTAAGAGGTTGTGGCAATAATCTAGGTGAGGTAGCAGAACCCTGAACTAATGAAGCGATAGTGGAGAGAAAGATACCTAGGAGGTAACATGGGGTGACAGAGAGGGAAGAGTCAGAGCTGCCTCCCAAGCCTGTGTCTTGTGTAACCTGGAAGACAGTGGTGCTATTCGCTGAGATAAGCAATATAAGCAGGGTGAAGTGGGGGTGGGGGTGACCGATAAATCCAGTTTGGGACTATGGATCTAGGGTGCCCATGACCTAGAAGAGAAGCTCTTCAATAGGCACTGGGACATGAGGCATCAAAGAACTAATAATAGTGCGGGCTGGCGCCATGGCTCACTCGGGAGAGTGTGGCGCTGGGAGCTCCGAGGCTGCGGGTTCGGATCCTATATAGGGATGGCCGGTGCGCTCAGTGGCTGAGCGTGGTGCGGACCA
>NW_007731042.1:0-9610 GCF_000696425.1 Galeopterus variegatus | reverse complement strand
GTTTTTTTTTTTTTTTTTTTTTTTTTTTTTTTTTGGCTGCGTACAAGGGACTTTATTGATGGTACACAACAAGGTAGGGCTCCCTAAGCCCCTCCCCCAGGGGGTCTGGGATGGAAACTGTGTCAATGAGGGGACATTCTCAGTGTGTTGGGGGACTGAGTTGGGCTGGGACACCCCAGCAGCTGAGGGCCCCTCTCCTCCTCTCATGCTCTCGCTGGGGCTGGTGGTCCTGGGGGCTCTTACTCTTTGGAGGCCATGTGTACCATAAGTTCAAACACTCTCTTGCTGTACCATTTCATTGTCATGCCAGGAAATGAGCTTGACAAAGTGGTCATTAAGGGCAATGCCAGCCCCAGTGTCAAAGGTGGAAGAGTGCACATCACTGTTAAAAGTCACTGGAGACAACCTGGTCCTCAGTGTAGACCAGGATGCACTTCAGGGAGCTCTCTGATGCCTTCTTCACCATCTTCTTGATGTCTTCATATTTGGCAGCTTTCTCCAGACAGCAGGTCAGATCCACAACTGATGTGTTGGCAGTGGGGACAGGAAGGCCATGCCAGTGAGCTTCCCATTCAGCTGAGGGATGACCTTGCCCATAGCCTTCGCAGCATCAGTAGATGCAGGGATGATGTTCTGGAGAGCCCCATGGCCGTCATGCCACAGACTCCCAGAGGGGCCATCCATGGTCTTCTGGGTGGATGTGACAGCATGGACTGTAGTTGTAAGTCCTTCCACAATGCCAAAGTTGTCATGGATGACCTTGGCCAGGGCAGCTAATTAGCTGATGGTACAGGAGGCATTGCTGACAATTGTGTGGGTGTTTTCGTAGGTCTCATGGTTCACACCCATCATGAACATGGGGGCGTCAGCAGAAGAGGCAGAGACGATGATCCTTTTGAGCTCGGCCTTCTCCAAGGTGGTGAAGACACCAGTGGACTCCACAACATGTTCAGCACTAGCATCACCCCATTTGATGTTGGTAGGATCTCACTCCTGGAGGATGGTGATGGCCTTCCCATTGATGACAAGCTTCCCATTCTTTGCCTTGACTGTGCTATGGAACTTGCCATGGGTGTAATCATACTGGAACGTGTAGACCATACAGTTGAGGTCAATGAAGGGGTCACTAATGGCAACAACATCCACTTTGCCAGAGTTAAAAGCAGCCCTGGTGACCAGGCACCTAATATGGCCAAATCCGTTTACTCCAACCTTCACCATCGTGTCCCAGGGTGCAGCTGACACTGTGCAAGAGGACGCAGCTGTCTGGAACAGGGAGGATCAGAGAGTCTGTGCTGTGCTTCTGACAACCTCTCCTGGTCAATGAGACAGAAGTATGAGCCTAGGGTCCACCAACATGACAGGCAGCCATGTGCTTTGGGGTGGGCTCCTGAACTATACCCTAGGTGCAAGGATGATCTAGAAATAGAATGATCGTCCCAGAAATGGAAGCATAGTTTTAAATAATCCCAGTCCCTGAAATCACATTAAGGTGATCACAGACTGTTACTGTTGCCAGGGACCTGGCAGAAGCAAAAATAAATCCTCTCTGGAAGAAGACAAAAGAATGAGCAAAGGCAACTGACAATAGGAACAAACTTATGCAGATTCCAGACTTGAATTAATAACTATGGTTGCCATGTTCACAGGGATGCAAGATAAGACTGAGAATTTTTTCAGATAACTAGAAACTTTTGTTAAAAAGGTATGGCAATTAAGAAAAAGAAAAAATCTAGAATTGAGAAATACAACAGTTGAAAACTAAGAACTCAATCGACGAGTTTAAAATCAGATTAGATCAGTAGAAGAAAGAACTAGTGAACTGGAAAACAGTAGAAGAAGCCATTCAGACTAAAGCACAGAAAAGAAAAGAATGAAAGAAGGGCTGGCCCATGGCTCACTTGGGAGAGTGTGGTGCTGATAACACCAAGGCCATGGGTTCAGATCCGTATATAGGGATGGCAGGTTAGCTCACTTCAGAGAGCGTGGTGCTGACAACACCAAGTCAAGGGTTAAGATCCCCTTACCGGTCATCCTTTAAAAAAAAAAAAAAAAAAAAGAAGTGTATAGAAGATATAAGACAGCAGATAAGAAAGAAGAGAGACAATGGGACAAAAGCGATAATTTAAGAGATAATGTGAAGACTTTGCAACACTGAAGAAAGACATAAAATTACACATTTTAAAAGTCTTATGAACCTTGAGAAACATAAATAGAAGGGAATCCACAACTTGCTTTATCACAGTAAAACTTCTGAAAGCCAACAACAAAGAGAAAAGTCTTACAAACAGCAAGAAAAAACAGATTATCTTCAAAGGTGCAACAATTAGGATATTTCTCAAGGAAAACAATGATAGTTTTATCAGTGCCATGCTCTAAATGAGCGAGCTATCCTGCCAGCACCAACGATAGTTTTAAAGTGTTGAATGAAAGAGGGACTTCTGGTCGAGATGGTGGAATAGACAGTCCCCAGTGTCACTCTCACCCACAAATCAACTAATTTACAACTATAAAAAAGCAACAACAGACAAGCTGAGTCCACTGGAGCTCAGGGGAAGAGAAGGAGAGACCTATGGAGTGCACGAAGGTGGAAGAAGCCACGATGAGAGAAAGAAAAAACCATTCCGAATGTTTTGAACCCCAGCCACTTCCAGGCTGGAGCTGCTGAGTGCATGGGCAGGAGCCAGCAAAAGCCACAGCTGTGCGCTTTGGATGAAGTTGCTTGGAGGCAGCAGGGGAGAAGAGGGCCACCAAGGCCAGAAAGACCACTAACAAAGTTCCTGTGGACCCACATAGGAGTGAGGTGCCACAACAACTGAAAAACAGGAGCCACTCAGAGGTCAGAGAGTCATTGCAAGGGACGGGTACACGGCCTATCCCATGGGAAGTGTTTGCAGCATGGGCGGTGGGAGAGATGGGCCTGCCAGGAGAACACTGGAACACTGGGGTACAGCAAGGATAGCTGATCTGCTCCCCAATCAGCATAGGACCACTCAGAGGAAACTGGTCAGGAATGCAGAATTGCATGGAGTACAGTTTGATGAAAAGATTCAGGCCCAGTCCAGAGTTTCTATACAACCCAGGCTGACAATTTCACTAGACCCAGAAGTACCTATAAAGTCAACCATTAAAATCTGAGCTGCACAAAAAGCCTTTCCTAGGGAATCAGCAGCAACGCAGCAATTTAGCTCAACCACATAGCTCAAGTACTGGTCCCGACAAGAAGTTTCCCCATTTTAGAAGTAAGCAAAGGACAACAAATTAGTCCCAGCACAGAGTTTAAGTGGTGGGAACAGCAAATAATCCAACACAGAAATGAAAGAAAAAAAGTACCCGAAACCAGAGACAAAGTTTGATGTTAACTAGTAAAGGTCTCACTTCACCAAAGAACACCTATAACACCTAGGAGGACTGGAAGTCCCCTGGACTACCAAGCCAGAAAGGGGGGAGAATATGTCTTTCATTTACTTAAAGAAATGCCCCCCAACATCCTCAACCAGTCCCAAGGGTAGGGGATGAGGGCCTTGGTCATGTCCCCCTGACACCTGTGGCCAGCCCAGTGGCAACCACTGAGCCACTGCAGGAAGTTCCCCGGGCTGTCCCGAGCTAGGGCAGTGGGGGGATGAGGGCCTCGGCCATGCCCCCACAACACACACGACCAGCTCAGTGATGACCACCAAGCTGCACCAAGAAGGGCCATGGGTTCCCAAGCTGGGGTGGTGGTGGGCGAGGGCTTTTGCCACACCCTCCTTACATCTGCACCCAGCCCGGCAATGACCAAGCCACCATTGGAAGCCCCCTGGTCTCTCCTGTGGGAATGAGGGGGATTGCCACAGGCATCAGTCCCACCCCTCCTCCTTCCTCCTTTTCCCATTACATTTCCTTCCCCTTTCCCCTCTCCCTCTTCCTCTCAACTGCTCCACAACAACATCCTAGAATGTAAAAAAGTAATGTTAATAAAATAAAAAAGCAATTGAAAAAAAAAATTTCAAGTGGATTGGCATATAGCAATGATGAGATAATGTGAAAGTACAGTTAGGTGGCCAATTATAAGATGATAAAAAAATTTCTACCTTTTATTTTTTCCACCAATCATCAGTTAAAGAATGTAATTGGGGGAAAAGTTAATGACACTATAATGACAAAAACCTTACAACAAGTTAAAATAAATTTAACAGGAAATGTGTAAGATGTATATAAAGAAAACCATAAAACTTTGCTTAAAGACATAAAAGAAGCTCTAAATAAATGGCAGGACATACCCTTTAAAACTAACTAACTAACTAAATAAATAAATAAAGTGCTGAAGAAAGCAGCTGCCAATCTAGAGTCGTAAACACAGTAGAGAAAGCACAAATAACCAATGTCAGAAACGAAAGTGGGATCTCACTAAGGACCTTGCAGAGACTAAAATGTAATAAAAGATTTATCATGAGTATACACTAACAAAAGTGAAAACTGAGATGAAAAGAACACATTCCTATCAACAGACCATTCCTCAGACACAAGAAATAAAAATCTGAATAATTCAGTTATTATTAAAGAAATCAACTCATAATTGAAAAAATCTCCCCACAAGGAAAACTCCAGGCTCAAATGATAACCAGGGAAATCTACCAAATATTTAAAGAAGAAATAATAAAACCAGAGAATTGAAAAAAAGGAAACACTCCCCAACTCACATTTAAGAGACCAGCACAACCGTGACACCTGATGTGAATATTACAAAAAGGAAAATTACTCTAATTCATGATTATTACATTAAAAATCATAAACAAAATGTTAGAAAAATAAATCCTTTTTATAAAAAGGACACTATATCATAACCAAGTTTGGTTTATTTTAGGAATGCAAGGTTGAATACATTCATATATACACACACACACAAACAAATTCATACATACCATTGAAAGACTTATTATAGTAAAGATGTCTATTCTCTCTAAATTGATCTACAGACTGAACGCAATCCCAATCAAAATCTCAACAAGACTTTTTTTATTTGGGTTTTACACGTTCAATTCCAAAATTTCTATGGAAATAAAGGGCAAAAATAGTCAATACATTTGCGAAGAATAAGTTGGGAGGACTTGCCCTACTGGGCATGACACTTACTATAAAAGCTAAAATAACAAAGACAGCATATTATTGGCAAAATGTTAGACAAAGAGCTAATGGAATGGGATGAAGAGCCCTGAAACAGAGCCACACATATACAGACACTTGATTACAACAAAAGAGGCATTACGAAGTAGTGGGAAAAGGACAATCTTTGCAATATGTAATGCTGGGAAAATGACTGTTGGTCAGAGAATGGTTATATGGATGTTTACTATTTGATTTATTTAATTATATACTTTCTTCTGTGCACTTTTGTGTTATATTACATATTATGTTATTACTATATTAAAAAGTTTTTCAAAAATGTATCATGCTTTGCCATTTTCTCTTCTGCCAATGGCTCCCAACCCTCCCTTACAGCTCTATAACTTCAGACATGGCTGAAATGTTTCCTCTAACTAAAATAACATTATCTTCTTATCCATCTTTTAAAGATATGCTCAAATTAAAACACATAATACTTACAGTAATGATCCCAATTCTGTGTTAAAATTACAGTGAATATGTATCTTTGCATATGCTTCTTAAAAGTATATGTATGTGTACATACATATTCATACACACACACAGTTGTGTGCTTTCCTATAGAATACCAAGTCACGAGGGTACTGTTTGTCTTAGTTGCCTTATAATTTTAAGTAAATAAATATATATAAATTCATGTGTTTAAATCCAAAACAATACCAAACAGCAAAGTTATACATTTTTCTCTGTGGATCAGCCAGTTCAGGAGACTAAATTCTATCACTGGCTCTCAGTCTATAAGCACAAAACTGCTCAACTTAACTGAGCTTTCCTCAGTCTGAATGGCAGCTTGACAAAGTGTTTATGCTGTGTGCCAAAATTTTGTTTTCTAGCAAACAGTTTCCATGCATAATGACAAAGTACAAGTGATAGTGGCTGCACCTGTCAGAAAGAAAAATACGATGGATGTTTTTAGCTAAAATTGCCTTCAGAAAATGATCAAAGAAACAGAGGATACAAAGATCAGCAGGCAATTAGAGACTGGTGGAAATCCTTTGGCATTAAGAAGGCATCATAAATATCCCTGCAGCCTACGAGGACTGACGAACAATTGTGTGAACTGGATGGAAGGTGGTCTGGTAATGGGGTACAAATTTAAAGTTACATCATGAATTTCCTTTCATTGCAACAGTGTTCCTTGGTAGAGGATGAAACCTATCAGACCCACTGGCCCACTGTGAATCTGTGGCCTGGGTCAGTAGCCCCACTGGATCTACCTTCAGTGGCTGAAAACATATCATGACTTTAGGAGATTTTTCAAAGATGGACAAGCTCATTTCCATCCAAGATGATGAATTCAGACCCAATTCAGTTAATGTTCCTTCTTCCAAAAGGCATCCCCTTCTGTAGGTTTACAGCACTCCTGGCTCTGTACACTACTCTTAACATAATTCCAATGGAGACTAGGCCACAAGAACAGATATAATGACAGACACCAAACTGGTTTTAGAACAGTCCCTCCTTCTGTGGACCAAAGCTGTCTTACTAGGTCAAGCTAATGGCATCTGGCCCATAACAGGCACTCAATAAGTGTAGGGTAGATGAACAGACAGGTGAACAGATGAATGGATTAATCAATCTTTCCTCCTCAATCTTTTCTGCCTCAGATATTCCATGTCCCGGTCAATGGTGGTAGAAACCCGGAAATCATTCACATTCTTCTCTCTATTCAAAACAACCCTCTCTCACAACTCCATCCAACTAATCTCTAAACACTGCTAATAATTCTGTCTCTTAAATTTTTCTCAAATCTTACCCATTCTCTCCACGTCCCTGCCTATGCTTTAGTTTAAGACCTATTACTCCTTCTTTGATTATTATAAATTCCCATAATATCCAACTGGTCTCATTGCCTCCCAGTCTCCTCCCCTTTACATTGTCTCTAGAAAGATCTTTATGCAAGGAAAACTGACCCTATTTTTCTCTTGCTTATAAATATCCTTGGTATACCCTATACCTTCAAGAAAAAATGTTTTCTTATTAGAATAACATTCTAGACACTCTATGATCCAAACTCTGCTTTTATCCATACATCTGCCCCTACCACATTACTCTTCAGAGCTCCGATATCCAACTATTTGCAATCCCCCGAAATGTCATGTCTTGCCTCTGTGTTCTACCTGCTCAGAATATACCCTTCCCCACCCATCTACACGAATAGCTCCATTTATGTTTCAAGATACGTAACTCAAGGATCATATTTGTCAGAAAGTATTTCCTTTCATCCCTAAGTATTCCTACTCTGTACGCCCATAATAACCAGTTCATGTCTCTTATAATATGTATCCCACAGCACCCTTAACTGGTCTTCCTTGCTGGCCTGGGAGGAAGCTCCCACCTCTCTTCTGAAAGACAGGAAGGTAGTACATATGCAACTGATAATAGAACCAGTTTCTTGGGATTAAAATGAAAAATAAGCATTATAAACTAATTGTCTTTTAGTGCCCAATGGCTTTTCATAAAGATGAAAATATTGTCTTTCATTTCCATTCCCACATATTTTTAAGAGGGAACTAAATTTATCTATAAAATCTTGTCAAATTCTGATAATGGCTCACTCATGGCAGAACTTAAAAACTTGTATAATATTCTCTGAACATGCTCCTTTATTTTTCTTCTTTCCATTGAAACTGACTATTCCTGGTACCATTTAAAAAGTCTCCAAATTAGAGACTACTGTTTCCTACTGAAACAAAGTAATTACCAAAAAAAAAAAAAAACCATTGCATATTCTTTTTGGTAAACTGGATGATATTTTGCTTTCATTTTCTTTTTTTTTTTTTTTTTTAAAAAGATGACCGGTAAGGGGATCTTAACCCTTGACTTGGTGTTGTCAGCACCACGCTCAGCCAGTGAGCGAACCGGCCATCCCTATATGGGATCCGAACCCGGGGCCTTGGTGTTATCAGCACCGCACTCTACCGAGTGAGCCACGGGCCGGCCCTTTGCTTTCATTTTCTATATTTAAAAACGAGAACTGGTATTAAAGGGCAAATCTTCTCCAGACTAAGTAGAGATCTTATGAAAATATAAAACAAACACAAACTGTTTTATCAAAAGGAGGCTCAAGAGAAAGATGATTGTGCATTTTTAACATTAGTGCTAGCAACCAACAATGTTTTAAAGACGCCATAAGCTTCATAGAACACATTCGAAAGAGTAGCATTCAGTATTTAACAGCAACCCACCCATGAGGCCAGTGAACAGGGAAGTGAAGGAGTACAGTCTGCCATGGTCTAGCAGAGACCTGCTGCGGGCAAAGGGAACAGCAGCACTGTCACTACAGTGAAGTGGGTGAGAGAGAAGTTAGGAGATGAGATCAAAGTAGTCAGGTGCTGGATCACACAGGGCTTAACGCTATTGGAAGAGTTTGGTTTTGGTGATTCTGATGAAAAGCCAACAGAAGGTTTTGAAGGGAAGTGAAAGTTCTGACTATGTCTGAAAAAAATTACTGCTGGTTGGAAAAAGACTGTAGAGGAGCAAGGGTAGAAGCAGGGACTTTACAATCTCTAGGTAAGAGAGGATTGTGGCATATCTTAGAGAGGGAAGGAGATGTGGTCAGATTTGAGATATCTTTTCAAGATAGAGTCAACAGAATTTCCTGGATTCTTGGATGCAGGGTCTGAGCTAAAAAGAGTCAAGAATGATTCCTAGAGTTTTAGCCTAGTTGAATGGCAGTAATGTTTACGGAGATAAGGAAGGCAACTGAGGAGGAGCAGAAGGGAGGATCAGGTGGGTGTGGTATCAGTAATGTTCTTTGTACCTACTAAATTCAAATGCCTATCAGACTTCCATGAGGAGATGTTGAGTAAACATCTGAATGTATTCAGAAGAAGTCACAGCTTAGAGACGTTATTTATAGCCATGGAATATGGCTTGGGGTAGAAATTACCTTGGAAGAAAGTATGGCTAGAAAGAGAATATGGCCAAGAACTAAGCCTCATGGCACTCTAACGTTGAGTGGTTGAGATACAGGAGTGATCCTTGAGGTGGAAGGCAATGCAGGAAAATGTGATGACCTGGAAGCCCAGTGAAGAAGAAAGAATATCAGTGAAAAATATTAGTGAATATTAGTGAAGAAGAAAGAATATTAAGTTGGAGGGAGTGATCAACTGTGAACTATTACTACTACAGGAAAAATGAGAACTGTGCACAGACGCTGGGTTTAACAAGATGGTCACTGCTGACACCAAGAATAAATAGGGGGTAATGGGGACAAAAAGCCTGAGATGAGAGGGAGGAGGAGGAAGTCGGAAGAGTGGAAATAGAGACTTAGAGGCAAGTCTTTCAAAGAGCTTTAATATATATATATATATGGGGGCAAAGAAGTGGAGTGGGACCTAGAAGGGAATGTGTGGTCTAGGGGGGATTACTTAAAGAGATTTAACAGCAGGTATTTGTTAAATGAATAAAAAAAAAAAAAAAAAAAAAAAAAAAAAAAAAAAAAAAAAAAAAAAAAAAAAAA
>NW_007731041.1:168300-172214 GCF_000696425.1 Galeopterus variegatus | reverse complement strand
AAAAAAAAAAGAAAAAGAAAAGTCATTAAGGATTGTGTTGGATCTAAATTTTATCACGAAGAAGAGTAATTTCACTACCAACAAGAAAAACTGCAGCTTTCTGGATATTTACATACTGAATAAATAAGTATTTACTGCAAAAAAACAACACAATATGGACGAGGGAGATCTGCTGTTTATACTTGTTTTTATAAATTGTCAGTTGTGATTGCTAATTGCTGAACCAATGGCCCTTCTCCTTTCTTAATACAGAAAACTTATTTTTCAGAGAGATGGCAATACATTTAGCTGACAAACTATTTTCCATGTGACTAAGTTCTGGTTAATAAGATGTGGATGGGACTTCTGGGGAAAGCTCCTTAAAACAAAGGGCTGGCTTAGCTGGGACATGAATCTTTCCTGTACCCTTCTTCCTCTCTGGAACTTGGATGAGATGGCTGCAGCTGTGGCAGCGGTCTTGGGCCACAGGAAACAACCACATATTAAGGATGTCCAAGCAGGAAAAATGGAAGGCTCCTGGGTCCCACTGGAGACTGTGACAACACCATATTGGGGACCACCAACCTCTAAAATTCTTATCACAGGAGAAAAATAATCAACATTTGATTTTTCAAAGCCACTATCCTTGGGTCTTTATGATTAGCAGCTGTGTATAATTTCTAAGCTATCTATTAGATAAAATAGGAATAAAATGGATGTGACATCCTACTAAAGTAAGAGAGCCCTCTTCAAATTTTAACCAAAATGTCTTGGAGGATTTTAAGCACAATACATAAAAGTTTGATTCCAAGGGAAATCAAAGGAGAAAGAGTGGCTTCTTTACTGACATTTCAGAGGTGAGTGTGCTGAAAGCCTTGGTAACCATCACCACAGGGCATCATTCTAAACACAGATGCTTATTGCTTTTTGCCAGGAGAGAGGTGGTTTTCTATGTAAGCTGCAACTAGGAGAGGCACAAAGGAAATGTGTAGCCCCCACAGCAAAAGCAGCAGGAATCAAAGTTGCTTGCTTTGTGAATCCTGAGATCTGAATGGTATATATGGTAGGTACTCAGAGGTCTAGCATAATAAAATTCCTATTTTAATTACAGCAGCATACTTAAAGTACTATCATTAAGGTTGTGTCAGCAATTATTTTTTTACAACCTTATTTTCTAGAGAATAATGAAAATGTATTTAGAACTGATACCTTGGGCTGAAAGCTGGCATTCAGCTTTTAATCTACATGCTTTTCCTTGATTCTGACAAATTGGAAGAGAACTTGCCCTGTGCTTCCTTGGAATTATGAAAGGAAAAATACTAAGTGAATAGACCTCCAAATTGCTCTGCCTTTGACTGTCTGAAATTCAGGTCTGTGGACTGTCAGGGGTGATCACTGCTGTCATGTTTCAGGATGAGAAATGTGGTTTCTACAGTAACAACAGTTTAGAATGATTAGTGATTAAAAATTAAAATCACCTCCCTGAACTGTACTTTAAAGAGCCAACCAGAGTCGAGATGTAGAAGTATTCATTTTCTCAGTACACAGATCTATGATAGAACAATTTGTGAGAAACAAAATAAGCAGGAGATTCAATGAAGGGATAGTCTTAGATCAGTGTGCAAAAATAACTTCAGAAATTGAACTCTCCATAGATGTGTGGGAATAAACACCTAAGTTTTGTGAAGGGTAGGAAGAGAGTTATAAAATCACAGCAACAAGGCAACATTAGAGAACTCATTAAAAAAAAGTATCACTAGAAGAGTTGAAGCTTTAAGAAGAATAAAACCTCTAAGACTGATTGTATGTTAAAGGTTGCATATTAAGTTAAGCTTCAATTACAGTAATAATAAGTATAACTAATACAATAATAAAATTTATTGAACATTAACTATGGACAGGCCTTTTGATAATATTTTGACATGCATGAATTCATTTAATGCTAATGACAATCGTAAGAGGTAGACACTTTTATTATTCCTGTTTCACAAATGTGTAAACTGAGGCAAGGAAATGCTCAAAGACTTGTCCTCAGAGCGGCAATGAGTAGTGAAAAGTGGAGCCTCCTCTGTTCCTCTCAATACCACTTAAAGGAGCACGATTGCCCTGAACTGTGTGCAAATCTACTGAATAGCAAGCTTGATTATAATAGACTTCCACGGTTTTATGAAAGAATGAACAGGTTTTGAGATACTCACACAGAAAGTAAAAGCAATATGTTTGTAATAGTGAAATAAATGATAAGAGTTTTCTGAGGTACAAAAAAAAAAAAAAAAGATTGAGAAGGAGAAAGAAGAATTCTGGAGTAAAGAAAAGTTATAGGTGGGCCGGCCCGGTGGCGCACTGCTACAGTGCGCCGCTTGGGAGTGTGGCAGCGCACTCCCATGGAGGGTTCGGATCCCACATACAGACCGGTTCCCGCTCACTGGCTGAGCGAGGGGCGGGCACAACATCAAGGGTTGCGATCCCGTTGCCGGTCCCGGTCCGGTATGGGCTCGACACTGAGGGTTGCGATCTGTTGCCGGACACGAAAAAAGACAAAAAAGGAAAAAAAGAAAAGAAAAAAAGAAAAGTTATAGGAACAAAGTCATAAAAAGAGACTGAAGTCAATAATAAACACTCTCCGTTGCCCCGTGACAGTGGTGACAGGGGAGCCGGGCAGGATAACAAGCCCACTGTCTGCACGTAAATTCTGACTTGCTCCATATTGCCTGAAGTCATTCCAAGACTCCTTTATGACAACAGGGAAAATCTGATCAAACTTGGCAGGAAGATAAAAAGTTTAAGTGGCAGCAGGAGAAAAAAAAAAAAAAGGAATCGAGGTGACAAGAGAAGAGAAATCCTGAGAACAAAGGTGGCAGGAAGAGAGAAAGTGAAGTGTCAGAGGAAAGAGACCATGAAGAAGTTGTCTGAGAAAATAGGACAAATAAGGAGGGTGACCAATCTTAAGTGGTGGGACTTCCATATACAAAAGCTGCCTTCATTAACACAAATCTTTTCATAATCCTGTTTCTTGTCATTTTCAGCATAAATCCACCCCCCAGGGAATATGCTTCAGCATTAAACTGTAACTACACTCCCCCCTTCCTAGTGAGCAAAGATGAATACAAAGAGGAATCTCGGGACAGATGTGTGATATAGTACCCAGGAAAGGAACAGAGAAGGTGAACATATATTCTAAGCATTTGAATTGATACTTATCTGCTGCTAAAAGTCCCTGAAAAAAAAAAGAGTTACATGAAAAATTTAGGGAGATCCTGGGAAAACATTTGCTAGGTGATAAATTGGTGTCATAAAGATACACTGTAATTAGACAGGATCCATTATGGCATTTTCTGGAAAAGAAGACATCAAATTGAATATACATCAGTGCTTGCTTTGGCATGCGGTTGTTTTGCCTTTTTTTCCTTTTCAATTGTGTTAAAACACTAACATCCTAACATTCACTGGGCTACACAGACTGACAGCTATTCATCAGGGATTTTCAGGTACAGCTGCAAAGCAGCAGAGAAGACTAACGTTTGAAGAGTTGGCCATGATCGTGTGTGCAACTGGGAGGATTAAATAAAGCGCATGGGGCTAAACAAGGGTCAGCTTCCTTCCCTTTGGTATAAGAAGGTTACAATGCCATTACCCTAAACTGCACAAGATGCTTGTTTGCTTTGGTTGCAGTTCACAGTGACAAACTGCCTTTTTTCTTTCTAGGTTCAGCAAATCGTCCTCTACTTCACCTCTAGTGATTCCGGGGGAACTCTCTGTCTGCCTCTTTCATACACTCTCACCTCATAAAATCACCCTCATTACTCCTTATCTCTCTAGCTTTTCCAGCACAATTTTGATCTTCCTCTTCCTTCAACCCAGTATCCATTCGAGATTTTTTTTTTTTTTTGTCTTTTTGTCTTTTTTCGTGACCGGCAATGGATTGCAACCCTCAG
>NW_007731041.1:165245-167372 GCF_000696425.1 Galeopterus variegatus | reverse complement strand
GCAGGAACCGGTCCGTATGTGGGATCCGAACCCTCGGTGGGAGCGCCGCCGCGCTTCCCAAACAGCGCACTGTAGCAGTGCGCCACTGGGCCGGCCCGAGATTATTTTTTAAAGTTAACAATATTGCCACATCTCTTTGCTCCATCTTAGAACTATTTCTTTACTCTTTTCTGTTGTCCATTCTTTCCACAACTATTTAATCATCACCTGCCAAGTGCCAGGTGCCATGTTAGGCATTCAGGATACCACAAGAAACAAGGCAGATGAATTTCATGCCCTCGTGATGTCCCAATTCTAATTGAGAAGGTGGACATTAGATAGGTGATCATCCAACACAGTTGCAATGATGCACTACAAAGGGGAATGGCGGAATGCAAAGAGCATTTAATGATGGGAGCTGACCAACCAAATGAAAGAGATCAAGGAAGGCTTCACCTAGGAAGAAGGGCAGGAGAAGGGAAGGGGTCAGGAGGAAATCCATTTCTGCTACTCAGGACCCCTTGGCTGGAAAGCCTCAAGGCAGAAAGAAGCATTAGGTGTTTGAGGACTGGAAAGAAGTACAGAGGTGGGCTGAGATGAAGAGGGCCGGAGAAGAGCCGGAGAAGAGCCGGTGAGGCACGAAGGACTCAGAACATGAGTGCCTTGTCAGTTATGTTAAAGGTTTCATTTTTTATTCTGTAGTGCTCTGGCTATGACAAGGGCTACTGTGAGGCTAAGGCTGAGGCTGATGTCATGTATCCTGCTCACAGCGCCCATTGTCTAGCCCTAAATCCTGCTCATAATACCAATTGTAAAGCTAGGCAACCACACTAGTTGTCACGGCTCTTTTACCTGCTGGTACTCCTGCACTGACTGGGACGATTGTCAAGCTAGGCCTGAGTCTGGAGCTCCCAGACCCCTCAAGCCCATTCACAGACTGGTTCACAAATCCTTCACATGCCAGGCTGGGTCACCAGACCCCTTCACGCAAGTCTATGAGCTAGGTAACTGGCCACATGGTCCTTGGATGCTGCAGGTCTGGAAAAAACATGGCCACACATGGCGGGTGCCAGAGGCAGTAAAACACCAGCCAAAGCAGAGCCGCCATGCAGGCAGATTTACTCCACCCACAAACACAATGCTTACCAAATGACCCTGAACTGGCTCTGAGGCGAGGGAAGCCTGATCAAATTGTTCCATTTTCCCAACATATTCCAAGAACAGTGTGAAACCATCTGAGGATTTTAAGCAGGAAAGAGAGGTCCATTGTATGTTCTGACAAAGACAGTTCCTATGGCATAAAGAAGATGGATTAGAAGGAGCAAGAAGGCACACAGGAGATTGGCTAGGAAGCCACAGTGCTGGTCCAGGGGAGTGATGATGGGAGCCTACTTTATTAGCATGCTAGCAGTGGGAATGAATGGAAATGGGTGGGAGGAAGAGATATTAAATATGGAGAATAAAGGTAACTAAGTGCCCTTGATGTTTCTCCTACTGCAATAGTATGAAGGAGTAAATCTGTTGCCCAGATGGAAGCTTACTTTCCCACGCTGCCTCTCCACTCATGCTAGAAACCCTCCCTACTCAATTCCTCCTTTATATGTTTATTGTTCTTCTGTCCTACACTTTGTTCAGAGGTCCCTTAGAAACTTTGATCCTTGTCCAGGAGAGACTTAGATATTTGTTCACAGAAGAACATGATTAGTAAGTCAGTACATTTGCCAGTGAATACAAACACTGGGTCTATAATTTGCTTTGGTCATGATAAAGTTCCGGGCTAATGCATCATGTTGTTGAAGGCATCAAAGAAGTACCTTGTCTACTATTAACTCCTGACAGCAGGAGAACTAAGATTAGAAAGTAGACAATAATCATTATCAACATCTACTGAGTACTTACAAATATGCCAGAAATTCTAGTTAGATGATCTAATTTAAACCTCACAGAACTCCTATGAGGTGGGTCCTATAATTTACCTCCATTTTACATATGAGGACACTAATCCTTAGGAAAGCAAAGTAATTTGCCTGAAGAGTGCATGGTGGAGCCAGCAGTCTCACTCTGCAGCTGACTGACTTATTTGCTAAGGTATTACACATCTCACAAGAAGAAGCTTTACATTCTATGGAGGAATCTTTGGCTCCAAGC
>NW_007731041.1:163677-164567 GCF_000696425.1 Galeopterus variegatus | reverse complement strand
TCACATATGAATTCTAGTAAATGGACCAAGAAGCTGAGCCTCTCCCGCAGTATCCCTAAAACTGCAATCCTACCTTTGCCAGCTCTCCTCTGCAGCCTTGAGTCCTACCATTTTTATCCAGGTTCTTCTGACAGATGCCCCTGATGTGAACTGAATAGATCCTCAAATATTGCCATCCCAAGAAGCCCAGTGGTTGGGCATGATCTGGCAATCAGATGTCCTTTTTACTATGCCATGTATGTTACACTCCTGATGATGAATATGTCCCTTTGTTGCCAAAAATCACTGATTTTGTGTTCTATCTGGCCTTCCTATCCCCATTTCCACCCTATAATGGGAAGATCTAATCCTAGGTCATGCGTCCTTCAGCTGGTTCTGGCCATATGAGTTTAACTGGGGCATCCCCAACCCCATCAGTGCCTATGAGGCATAAGTGATACAAATGTCAGTGTCAGCATCTATGTAAGGTTCTTGACTTTAAGAAAGGGATGTTGGACTGTAGTCACTTCAGTTTCTCTCTCAGAATCTGAACTGTGGCCAGCAATAATTTCTGGCTCATGGACCAGGGCACAGAGAGATTGAAACTTGAGTTGTAATGCCAAGAATGCTTTTAACTCATTAAAGATGTTGGAAAAATCACTTAGCCTTCTGTTGATTCATCCCATTAGAAGAAAATTGAGCCAAACTACAGGGAGGTAAACGAAGACTATGTTTTTCAGAATCAAAGTTATATCCATAAGACCGGGTAATATTAGCACTAATGTGCCAGACACTGTGCTAAATGCTTTGGATAATTATCTCATTTAATTATCACAACAATCCAATGAGAAGTTATTATGATTATCTAAGTGTTACATTTGAGAACAATTAGGCTGGGAGAGATGAGGTAA
>NW_007731041.1:161208-162142 GCF_000696425.1 Galeopterus variegatus | reverse complement strand
AAACAAAATTAATTTTAATAACATTTTAATTAAATCAATATATTTTTTAAATCCCATTTTAGCATGTAACAGTCTCAAAGTTATTAGTAAGATATTTTATATTTTGGCAGGGGTACTAAGACTTGGAATCTGGTATGTATTTTGCTTACAGCACATCTCAACTTAGACTAGCCACATTTCAAGTATCTTACAGCCAAATGTGGCTAGTGGCTATGGCATTAGCACAGAGCTAGACCATCACACATCTGTGAGTAGTCTTCAAGCTTCTAGAACACCACGGCTTCCCATCTTCAGAAAACAGCTGTTTCCTTCCTCAGCCTTTGCTTTCTTTGCCTGTTGCTTTTGCTTTTCATTGTTTCCCATTCTCTATACCAACTCCTTCCTCAGCTCATACTAAAGAAAAATTTCTGTCAACAGATCATAATTCTGAAATGTAAAACTACACAGCTCTGTACCTTTTCTTCTCTGCTTTATAAAGTATCTAGGTTATGTCCCTGCTCTTGTATTACTTTATTTTCATATCTTTTGCCTTTGATTTATAAGGGCTGCCAGTTTTTCAGAGGTTTACTACTGAAAACTCCATAAAAAGTTTCCTCAATGAGAGGTCTGATCTTTCTTTCTGATATTAACTGTCCTGTTCTATTTGCATTTTTACTGGAAGCCTCCTCAACTCATCTTTCCTTTCAATAATGTTGGGGTATTTGTTACAAATGAACTACTAACAAAATAGTTTCCTTAGGGGGAGAGATAGATAGATAGATAGATAGATAGATAGATAGATAGATAGATGGATGATAGATAGATGATAGATAGATAGATAGATAGACAGACAGACAGACAGATAGATAGATAGATAAAGAGAGAGAGAAATAGTCCAAGTAAGAGACTGATACTGGACAGAAATGTTTGCTTGTAATCATCAGTAAACTGGTAT
>NW_007731041.1:136816-159624 GCF_000696425.1 Galeopterus variegatus | reverse complement strand
CAAGGCAAACAAGTAGGTCTCAAAAAGCCACTGTAACAGTGACAATAGACATGAAAAAGAAATGAATAAGAGAACGGTTCTGAAGCTAGAATGCAAGGACTGCATTTACTCACCTAATATCCACCCTAGGCTTAGCATAATTCCCGGCATGTCGCAGGTACTCATTACATATTTGTCAAAAAGACTTTTAGGGAATAACTATAGCTGCAGGTTATTACTAGGCATTACTTCTATCTCCAAATATGATGGGAAAAGGTTGAGAACCACTGGGCCAGTGGCAACCTCCCCCAAAGTGGAAGAGTTAAGGCTGGGTGGCAGCAGGAGTCCTGCTGTTATCTGGGCTGGTGCAGTGACCAAGGGGACTTTATCATGAATCCCAGACAAAGTAGGGATCATGAGGAGGAACCCTATCAAAAGCCAAGATATGATTGATCCAACTAGATCCATGGATCAGGAGCCAGGAACCTAGGGGAAATCAATATATCAGAGAGTATAGAACAGTGACCATACTTTCCATGGGGCAAGTTGAGTAAAGGATGTCCATAATGTACACAGGATTTTTTGTGGCCAGCACTGACCTTTTCCAGGAACCTATCCTGCAGTGACCAGGATGTTGTGCAAACCTCCCAAAGTACGGTCTAACAAGGAGGGGAAGGAAAGTTAACATTATGCAATAAAACCAGACAAAGCTAATGGACCTATAATTAGTGTGCCAATAAATTAATCAATCTTCTATTAAAAATCATCAGTTCCCAATGGATTACCACAATGGCCACAGCTATGGGAAGACTGAAATCTTTNAGACAGACAGACAGACAGACAGACAGACAGATAGATAGATAGATAGATAGATAGATAAAGAGAGAGAGAAATATTCCAAGTAAGAGACTGATACTGGACAGAAATGTTTGCTTGTAATCATCAGTAAACTGGTATGAAGTTGTCAAAAGGAGTTATGCTGCCCAGAAGGGCATTCCGACAGTACTACTAACACCTCTGGAAGTAGAATGTATTATATTACAGGAAGGTAATTAGAAAATCAAGTAAAAACAACCACAGCATTTCCAAGATCATCCTGAAGAAATGCTAATTGGAAATGAGTTGATTAACAGATTTATACTATTTGAACAAAAAGAGTCTGTGACCATGTCTGGTGTATCACGCTATCACATTTTACTGAGAAAAATGCCAAATAAATTGCATTGTAAGGTTGCTTAAAGTGAAAAATTAAATAGGAAACAGCAAACAATAACATTTGAGGCAATGGCTGCTATTTCCCCAGATGATGATATAAAATTTCAAACTGAAAGAAGAAAAGGGCAAATGAAACATGATGAGGCAATAAAAAATAGAGAATGTCAGTCAAATTTATTATCTATATTTTGACAATTAAAAATAATAGTTAATTCAAGGCAGTTAACGACTAGCAGAAGTAGGAGATAAAATAGTCAATGGAAGAATTAAATTCAGATTGAAAAAAGAGCAGTATATACTTCTCTGTCATCAGAATAGTCAAGATTTAGGTGATAAAGAACTCTTTCAACATACCACAGTGCCAGCAGCCTTTCCTGATTGGACTTTGCAAATACACCAATAGGAGATGTCTACTTCTCAAGGCAAACAAGTAGGTCTCAAAAAGCCACTGTAACAGTGACAATAGACATGAAAAAGAAATGAATAAGAGAACGGTTCTGAAGCTAGAATGCAAGGACTGCATTTACTCACCTAATATCCACCCTAGGCTTAGCATAATTCCCGGCATGTCGCAGGTACTCATTACATATTTGTCAAAAAGACTTTTAGGGAATAATTTTGTTTTGTTTTGTTACTAATGTTTTCTATTTATTCATTAACAAAAAGTGCATACAGCCCTTTATCCCAATCCAAGTACTCAGTAAAAGATTAACAATAAACCCTGGATGGCACAGACATAATTTGTTTGACATGATTTAAATATCAAAAATAGCAATTAACATTTAGAACATCACATGACTACTTTTCCTTTTAAGAAAGTAATTATCAGACATGGAAGACTGAAATCTTTATAGATGACCTTTCCTCTATTGCATGTTTAAGAGGAAGGAGGCAAATTCTCATTAACAATAGCTTCTCTACCTTGCACTCAAAAATACAGACACTATCGCTGTATAGCCCTTACTATGATTTCTTTCTCAGGTTCCTTCAGTGCTTTTCCATTGATTTCTTTGTCATAATTAAATTACTATCTTCATTTCATGGGCATGATCTCTAGAGATCTATCTAGCTCCCAATTCTTCCAGGGGCTGGCACTGGAAGTTACCAAAGAAAGCAGCATAATAAATTAATAAACTAACAAATAAATACATACACAAATACACTGACAATGAAAAAAATTAAACATTGCCTAAATGAGAGTCCCTGATTGTGAAGAAGTCTGCTCTGGACTGTTAAACTCATTGCATTCCTCAAACTCCATGTTATCCCTTCATTCCCAGGTCCCCTAGAAGTCTGGCGCACCACCCTATCTATCTCCTGTATTTGCACATTAGCCCAGCCACTGGTGTTTTGGTCTCAGCACCTCATTCTGTGTATATAACCCAGTACCACTGGCTTCTGATACTATCTAAAGATATTTTCCTTTATCTTTTGAGTAACTCATCCATCATCATTTAGTTTCATACACAGAAATCCTACCCAATTATATTACAAACAGTTCTATTAGTACTGCCTTCGTTTACTAAATGCATAGTATTATATGGCTATGTTAATGTATCACCAGCAGGAAATTAATAAATTTGGCTTCCAGTTTTAACAGTCATTCTGGTCCTATAAAAGGCAAAAATAGAAAGCATTACATTGCAGGGGCCACCTGAATGCCAGGAATAATACATTTTATGCATTACTTGACAGCTGCACCTGAAAGGATCTCTCCATCACACGAGGTCCATAGATAGCAAGCAACATCAAAAGCTTCTATTGCTCCCAGGTGACAAAGCTGCCAAATTACCTCTACAGGAAGTCTGACTACAATTATATATAATCTAGTCAGTAAAAAGGACTGCAGTTTTACAGAATCAGCATTTAGGAACAGTCAGTAAAACCCTGCAGAAAATATACAAATAGCTTATAGATAATTCACATAGAGAACAGAAAGACCTGGTTTGGCCAAGACTGTAGATGAATCAAATACAAGTTACATGGATTAAATGATAAACTAGGAAACATACAGAGTAAATAATAAGGAAAAACAGGCTGGTCAATAAATGTAATCATTCATTCAACATTTATTCTGTGCCCAGTAGGTCCCAGATATTGCACTAAGAGTTCCAGAAATAAAGATGAACAGGATGTTTTTGTTCTTGAGCAACTCACATTCCAGCAGATAAGACAAATACTGTACATAAATAAAAGATTGCAATAGATGGTAAGAGCTGTGGAAGAATTATGCAAAGCACGTTACAGAGCTCAGAGAAATGACCAACTTCATAGAGCAAGTGGAAGTGACCTTTTGAGTATTATAAAAAGGAGTAAGACTTGACATGCAGAGAGAGGAACAGGGACATTTCAAAGTGTAAGAAAAGGTTGGAAATACCAAAGGAAGGAGGTAAAGATAATAAAGTACACTGAAAAGGACCTTTTAGGAGTAGGACACAGAAGGGTCTCAGAAGCCATGAAGGAGAGATGTTCAATAATCATAAAGTGGTTCACAAGGTCAGAATCAGCAAAACTGGCTCAGTGAAATACAGGACTTTATCACCCAGAAACACCCAAGCAGAGATAGGTGCTGCTTTGGAGTATACTGAAAGCTTAAAATTTAAAAAGGGTAAGTTTATTTGCTTGAAGTTAGCCGCAGAAAATATACAAATAGTTATAGATAATTCACATAGAGAACAGAAAGACCTGGTTTGGCCAAGACTGTAGATGAATCAAAGACAAGTTACATGGATTAAATGATAAACTAGGAAACATACAGAGTAAATAATAAGGAAAAACAGGCTGGTCAATAAATGTAATCATTCATTCAACATTTATTCTGTGCCCAGTAGGTCCCAGATATTGCACTAAGAGTTCCAGAAATAAAGATGAACAGGATGTTTTTGTTCTTGAGCAACTCACATTCCAGCGGATAAGACAAATACTGTACATAAATAAAAGATTGCAATAGATGGTAAGTTCTGTGGAAGAATTATGCAAAGCATGTTACAGAGCTCAGAGAAATGACCAACTTCATAGAGCAAGTAGAAGTGACCTTTCGAGTATTATAAAAAGGAGTAAGACTTGACATGCAGAGAGAGGAACAGGGACATTTCAAAGTGTAAGAAAAGGTTGGAAATACCAAAGGAAGGAGGTAAAGATAATAAAGTACACTGAAAAGGACCTTTTAGGAGTAGGACACAGAAGGGTCTCAGAAGCCATGAAGGAGAGATGTTCAATAATCATAAAGTGGTTCACAAGGTCAGAATCAGCAAAACTGGCTCAGTGAAATACAGGACTTTATCACCCAGAAACACCCAAGCAGAGATAGGTGCTGCTTTGGAGTATACTGAAAGCTTAAAATTTAAAAAGGGTAAGTTTATTTGCTTGAAGTTAGCTCTGAAATATATGAGCTTAGAATATTTCACACACACACACAAAGAAACATCTTATGAAGGACCAGTCTAGTCATAAGAAAAGACAAATTCTGCAATGGCAGGATTTGCTGGCTATCACATTTATTGAATGAGAGAGAGAGAGAGAGAGAGAGAAGGAATGGAAACAGATTATAAATCGTGTTGCTTGAAAAATAAAACAAAGCTGCTGAACTTACTGAGAGAAGAACTTAGAAGAGAAATGAATCTTTGTAAGAAGAACTAGAAGAAAATGTAGAAATGGAAGAACACCGAAAGTCACTTACTTCCATAACTCTTCATGGACACATTGGGTATTTTATAGCTTTGCAACTCAAAATGTGGTTCTCAGACCAGCAGCATTGGCATCCCCGGGAAGCCTGTTAGAAATGCAGAATTTTGGGCTGCACCAAAGATCTGCTGAGTTGGAATCTGCAGTTCATTAAGATCCCCATATGAACCACATGGACATTGATATTTGAGAAGCACAGTTTTATAGAACTGTCCATGCTACAGCAAGGGCAAGGAAGCAATTGCTAAAGCACTTAGTGAGGACACACCCTTCTCCACTTCTGCTACCCTCTTGTTGCTCTCTCAGTTGAACTCCTGCTGGTCTGCCAGATGCTTCCCCGGTCTGCCTCAGAATAGCTATAGCACCTAAAAGCCAACATCACTGTCACTGAGTTTAATTAGGTACTAAGAGGAAAAGGATATGTTTATCTCATTAAAGTAATATTTCATGCACTAAGATGTGAGAGGCTGATTGGATTAACATTCCCAACAAGCATTGACATTTTAAAGGAATTTGCTAATCCAAATAGATTTCTAACGGGTAGTTTACAAGAAAGACTTATTTTTGAGCTGGGAAGGCTTCCAGGTATCTAATTTCTCTACCCACTGCAGGCCACTGTTAGCAGAACAATACATTATTGGAATTCACTTATAGGCCAAATAGTGTTATAATAAGTTAAACGACATTCATCCGAGTTATGGCAATAATGGTGATGAGAGGTTAAATCAACTAGCTAAGATTAAATTACATATTATGATTTTTAAAAAAGAAGCATGAATAGATAGAAAAGAACTGGATTTAGGTTTGGAAAAACTGAAGAGTATATTTAGCTGGATGTTGAAAAGAAATGAACAGAGAAGAAAATGAACAAGTTACATATTCTATACTAAAAAATAAATTTTAGGATGATCTCTAGAAAGAATACAGGGATAAAAAACTGAGTAAATAAAAGTTATATCCAGGTTGCTTGGCTGTATATACTGCTTAAAAATGGAAAACTGACAAGTTACATATTCTATACTAAAAAATTAATTTTAGGATGATCTCTAGAAAGAATACAGGGATAAAAAATTGAGTAAATAAAAGTTATATCCAGGTTGCTTGGCTGTATATACTGCTTAAAAATGGAAAACTAGGTTAAAAAAAAAAGGATGTCAAATGAAGGTGTTTCTAACTTGAATAATAACCATAGCATTACTGCTTACACAATCCAAATCCAGGAGGCAATTGTGTACATGAAAAGAATATCTTTCAGAAGAAGCTTCTAAAATCAAGTAAGCTACACATTCTTGACAGAGGCTCAAAATTTAAATTACCTCTGATAAACATGAAGTAAAAGAATCATTTCTTTCTATGCTTTCTCATTGGATGACTAAACAGATAGGTAAGGCTAAAGAGAAAAATAAAATAGTTTCAAAAGGAATTTTATTTCAGGACAATAGAGAACAGAAAATTGGGCAGGATATTACACAAAATAAGAAAGCTATACAGGAATGTCTGTATCAGATTTGACCAAAAGCTTATACACTGCAAGAGCTAAAGTATTTAACTTATCTGAAACTTGGTCTCTTAATTTGAAAAATGGGTTTAACAATACCTACATTTTTTTTTTCAGGGTTGTCTTGATGACTCCATGAAACGTGCAGAGTGTTTGGCTCAATTACAATAAATATTTGATCTTTTCTTTAAACTCCAAAGAGAATGAAAATGGGTTACAATAATACTTTGAATACAATATGCTATAATTCATATTCAATAAAAGTTCAAAAATTACAAGAGAGTGAAAGAATAAAAAATTTATACATATAAATTTACATATGCATAAAATTACAAATGTGTATATAAATATACATTTATGTATACATATTCTTCTTTATAACTGCCCTATAGTTCTAAGCCATCAACATCATTTACCTGTATAAGGAATCCAGAGCCAAACAGCCTGGGTGCAAACCCTCCCTCACCATATATGAGGGTACTCCAAGAAGTTTTTGAAAAAAATGTGCATTATCTTTTCATTATATTTTTCCACAAACTTTTTGAAGTACCCTCATATAGCTGTACAAACTTAGAAGTCATATTTAACTTTCTGTGGCTCATTTTCCTCATTTGTAAAATACAGGTAATAATAATCCCTACAACTCATATGTTTCCCATAGCATTTGTTCTTGCCTGGTTGTCTTTTAACTTCCACTGCTTAATTAGCAACAGCACTTTCCTTTATCTCCTAATGTTAACAGCATGTATCCCAAAATTCCTTCAGTAACCAACTACAAGCTGTATTGAGAATACTGTACGTGCCTAGTAGCCTTAAGATGTGGTTTGAGGACCCAGAGAGACTTAAGGTCTAATTCTATCTTTGTTGTGCAGAAAATTAAAACTGTTTTCCTTCACAGTGGTGAGTGAACAGCCCTGAACCCACAAATGGTCTACTGTGTCTTGGCTGTGAGGACTTTCCACGTTTTTTTTTTCCTATCCAGATGTTCCTGGATCTTTTCATACTCTATGCTCTAATTTGTTTGCTACTACCATTTTTAAAGTAATTTTTTAAATAACAAGAATAAGACATGAACTCTATAAAATATTTGTACAGAAGTGTATCCATCCCCAGAGGTAACCATTCTTATACACTTTATATGTATAAACTTCAGACATTTCACTGTACACACATGATAGATACATAGATCACTACTATAACCCTAAGCAGGGACAACATCTGGCAGACACTTAATAAACATTTATTGAGTAAATTAACTAATATACCAACTATATCAGAGACTGCTAGTGGCCCACAAGTATCCGTTCTTCCTGTCCTATCCTTCTTTTATAGAACTCCTGATTTTATCCGGGTACATTCATTATAATCTTTTAATTAGTACATATTTGTCTTCCTCATTAGAATGTGTGCTTCTCAAGAACAAAAACTATGTCTCATTCAGTCTTATTTTTATGATTGTTAACACAATATCTGACACACACCTGCTAGGCATAGAGTAAATGTTGAATGGATGACACCATTTATTGATCCACCTGTTTTTCTATATTGTTTACTCAGTATAAATTACAAAAGAAGCCATCTCAATTCTCAGTGGCCCTTACTGCTTTTACTGTATCATCCACCCCAGATAATTTATCTTATCTCAGCTGTGTATTAGGCAATGGCTCATCTATGAGCAAACTGATGAGGCTATTTCTGTTCTCTAAATGAGTTTTCTGTAACTAATTTGTATATATTCTGCTGCATTTTACTGACTTCTTAAATGCTGATTTTGTAAACTGTAATCCTTTTCACCAATCAGTATACAGTGGTGACATTTCCTGTGGAGGTAACCTGGCAGCTTTTCCACCCCGGGACGAATGGGATGACTTCACCTCCAGCCTCCCCTGCAACAACTGGATGTGCGCAGAGCTGAGCTGGGCATCTTCTGGATGTTCCCCCCTGCTCTCCCACCCTTCCTGTTGGCTGAGATGCAGATACAGTGGCGCTGACATATCTTAGGTTTAAAAAACAAAAACAAATGTCCTGGGGATAACAGAGCAACAGGATAGAAGGAGCTTGGCTCCCTGTCACAGTGGACTGCTTATGCCCACATGGGTATACGAGAAAGAAATAAATTTCTACCTTAATTAATGTTTTAACTAATATAAAAGCAGAGTATTTCATCAGGTTACCCCTCTTATACTCTTCTCATTTCTCAGGCTGAAAATCAAGCACCAGTAGAAGTATCTCAACAAACTGGAGATAATACATTCCAATTCATCTATGTTTAAAATGTACATCACAGGATACATTCATGCCCTTTTCTTCTCTCCTAATGGGTGGAGATTGTATAAGCTTACTTTCCTTTGCCTAGTACTGTCATACCAGGTTAATTCCACCTGTCAAGCACTAGGGTTTGAAGAGAATTCTACAACATTACATGGCATGAGTTTAAATAATATTCTTTCTTATGAAAATTTATATAAGGCAAGGGTCCCATTGATTCTTCCACCATCCCACAGAGAAGCATGCAGGGGCAGGGCGCTGTGCTGCTGCAGTTTGAGGCTGAGTTCCAGTGGAGGAATCACACTCTTCTGTGGCTCCCCATTTTATACGTCAAGCATCGGAAGCAACTTTGTCAATGCTTAGGGCCAGGCAGCCTCAGTGTGAGCTGTTTATATAAACTGTCAGACAAAGCCAAGCATCTGGATGCTTAAAGTCTACCTGTCAAAGGAAGGAAGCCACAGACCCTGTAGGAAACTGAGCTTAGGGATAGCCTCACACCCTGGGAGAAGCTGGCAACCCATCTTCCTCCACCTTGTCCCAGCCAGCTTAACACAGTCAACACAGAGGCAACAGGGTCAACCCAGGTTTGGCACAGTCTGTACAATTCTAACACATATAGCTGCTTTTGAATAACAACTTTTCATATATTAGATCACAACAGAGTGCCAAAATATCTATAGATCATAAGGAGAACATAATCCTAAAATCACTCTTAAATGACACATTCTAATAGCAATAGTTTCACAGAATAAACAGAAGACTTGTGAAATAGGGGTTAAATCACCAAACTACAGATAGCACAGAGAATTTAAAATAAATTCTTTACACATTAACATTAAAACAGCATAGCCAATGAACTATAATTCATCTGCTAAAGTGTTAGGAAGACTGATTTAAACCAAGAGTAAAATATTCTAAGACTGCTATAACTTTATTCTCTTTCATCTTCATATATTTATTATAGTAGTCTGCTTTGGGGAGGATAGCATTGATTTTTTTTTAAAAAAATGTTTTAAGTTAAGATAAAATTACTGTCCAAGTGAGAAACTGAGTAAGAACTGTAGATGCAGCTTGTGGAACTCTCCAGAGTTCTTATTGTTTGACCTTAAGGTAAGGACATTGGAGTGGTTGCCCCTAAGAGTACTTGACGTTCCATCATTGGACAATTTTACCTCCATGAGCTCTTAACGAAATGGAGTGGAAAAGGACAGAAGAATAGAAGTTAAGGCACAGAATAGAGGAATAAGGCACAGAAAGGAGCGAGGTGACTAGGGAAGCTACTAGGTATATGAGTAGGAACGAATGCTCAAAGCAGGGGCAGAAGAGGAGTAACCAGCATAATTGGGAAACTATTTTCTCTTCCTCTATTCAGCATTCTGTACCCACCCATACCCCCAACCGAGTGCACGCATTTCCAAAATTAAAGGTAAAACAATATTCAGAATCGTTTCTTCCAGGAAGGCAGGGTGGATCGCAGGGCGCAACTACTGAATGCTTAGTTTAGTGTATTTCGATTCTAACCCGACTCCATGAGGCCTTCTCTCCCCACTGGTGTGAGAGTAAGGGCAGGAGTTAGGTCTTCTCCCTGGTACTAATGACTGGCGTTCAGGCACATGCTCCATGAATGAGTGTTGAATTAAATAAGAATATAAATTTAGGGAGGTGCTTTCATTAACACCAATAAGAATCATGTCACAGTTTGCTTAGTTAAAACAAATAGATTTAGATTTTGTACCCAATTTACCTCACTTATAAACTTGGCAAATTTGCTTTTAAGTTTCGCATATAATCTGAAAGTGCTTACAACATGTGTCATAAGCTTAATGTGCTCATTATGATCCAATGGTGGGAAGTAAAATCTAAAGTGACTTATATAACCCTGCTGCAATTTCTAATAAAAACAAAGCACAGAGCTGTAATGAGTAACTATCAATAAGGTAAGAATGTCACAAATCCAAGAGACCAACTCAACAGGCACGAACAAGAGAACACTAGATTATCATTCTCACTGGCAGGTCCTCAATTTTTCAGGAAATCACTCATGAAAATGCTTCCCGTAGAGGCAAAATACTTATCCATATTATAAACCATAACAAAGTCTCACAATTTATTATGGTTATAAGCTTCCATTTAAGATACATTGAAAGCTATGGTTATAAGGACCACAGCTCAGAATAAACAAAGTGAACTGGTTGGGGTGTCAAGTATTTTTATCAAATACCTGCATAGTCCTCCATATGCGAGTTTCGTTAATCTACTAATTTCAGGGAGACTAAATGCACATCCATATTTAAAAAGGTTTCTACTTTGAAGCAAAATGACATTTAGTTTTATAGTAAATTAAACTGAACATTCTGATACAGGGCTAAATAGAGTACTCCCCAAAATATCAAATTTTCCAATGACAGTCATATATCTTGTTTATTTGAGATCTTAAATACCTAGAGAACAAGGACTTGTTCTCACTATTATGCTCAACTCAAAGCCTTGTACATACAGGCAATTAACATATGTGATTTGATGACAGAATACAGGTGCCCTTAGTTGCTGGTCAGTATGAACTGAATTATTTAGAGACAGTACCATGGGCTACAGGTATTGCTTTCTTATACCTATTTAAATAAAAGCCATTTCTGTGAAGCTGTTATTAAACTATCAGCTAATTAATTAAACACTGACTAAATACCTTTGTATGTCAGTGTATAGAGAAACTGTAGAGAAACATATAAAGTATAAATGTGACCCTTACCTTCAAAAATATTGTAATCTTACTGAAAAAATAAAGCTCGATTTTTAAGAAATGGTATTATTAAGATATAATGCCTCAGGTTTAAAGTAACAAATATAACATCTATTTTAAAAATAAATTTCAACCGAGCAAATCAGCCAATTAATATTTATTTCTAATGTTAAAACAATAGGGAACTATAGTTCTAACGCTGGTGGAAACTTCTTAGAAATGTATTTAAGATCTTTTATGATATTGTCCTAAACTACCTTTTTAGTATTCTTTCTCATTGACCATCACCAGCCCACCATGCTGTGCACTCTAGCCAAAATAGAATATTCCTTTGTATTTAAGATCTTTTATGATATTGTCCTAAACTACCTTTCTAGTATTATTTCTCATTGACCATCACCAGCCCACCATGCTGTGCACTCTAGCCAAAATAGAATATTCCTTCCTTTCCAAACTCTTTCATGCTCTTCTCTTCTGTTTATATTGTTATGCACCCATTTCTCAATGTAAAATAATACCACTATAGCAAGGTTACTAGTATTTACTAATATCTATATTCTCCTCTTCTATTTGGGCACATGGCTAACATGGATTTTCCAACTTCTCTTGCAGTTAGATGCAGCCATGTGTCTGAATCCCAGAAAACAGAATGTGAATGGAAGTGATCGGGGTCACTTCTTGGTCTTGCCTAATAAAATTTCCATCTGTAGACTTCTTATGTCAAGGATCTGAAAAGAGGTAAAGCAATAGTGGGAAGAAGGCAGGGTACCCAAATCACTCTGTGGAGCAGAGCCACCTTCCACCACTGCTGACATGCTTTGGGCTGCTGACCTGTGACATAGGTAAGAAATAAATCTACTGTGTTATGCCACTGAGATTTGGGAGGTCGTCTGTTACTGCGGCTAGCATTACTCACTTTAATCAATACCACTTATCTTTTAGTCATAGATCAAAGTTTCCTCCTCTGCAAAGTCTTTTCCACCCCCTCAGGCAGAATTAATCACCCTCTTCATTGTGTCCCCAGAGCATTTATTATGTGTATTTATTATTTATTGCTGTCTGAATCATTAACTAGCCTGTAAGGTCCCTGAAGATAGATACTGTTTTATTCATCTGTGAATCCTTAACACCTAGTCCATAGTAGGTACTCAATGAATGTTTACTGAAAGTTTGAATGATTGATGGTATCTTAGAAAATTATTTTCACTTAATAGAATGCTTATACATGAATTTGATTTAGAACACAAGAGAAAACACTTTTTTTTTTTAATGCTTGGTGAGAAAATACTACTGTTGGATCCAGTGATGTATTCGACCTACCCCTGAATGCCATGCTTAAACAGTATTTCCTTGGATAAACTGGTTCATTTTTTTTCTTCACCTTTCTGATGCTTAACAACGTGAATCATCAGTTCCAACCACCATAAACACATCTCCTCTTACTCTGACTCTTAATAGCCCCTTAGAGCTTACATGACAACCTGCTGGTAAATAATTATAATCTGTTGTGATTTTTCAGGATAGCAAATTTTCCTGTTGACAAAGGAAAGCTGACTTATGGATGTATATATCTGGTATTCATTCAATAATAATCTAGCCACAAAGAATTAAAAAACGTTTTGCAAAACAAATGTTAACATAAAACTGAAAATATGCAAAGGCTCAATTTATAGTCTGTGATATCAAAACTTGAAACAAAACCCATACATTCCCAAGGAGCTCATAAGTATCATGTGCCCACTTTCCTCCCCAGCTGTACCATCACCCTGCAGGGTTTCCTGGGGATTGCAGATGGAATGGAGCACATGCACACTCACTCACACACATCCACACACACAGCAAGACTGGGTAAGTCCTTGGTTTAAATAACAGAGAGACAAAATACTCTATGTCACCACAGCTTCTATAGGCTATCGGGACTCCTAGCAAGGGCAGGCAGGCAGCTGTCACTACACTGTCTACTCAAGGTAGGGTCTCCCAGGATCTGAGAGCACAATTTCTTCTAAACAATTGCCCTTCAATACTCAGGGCTATCATTTTCCCAGAAGAAGTAAGACTAACGTGGAGTTCTCTTGATTCTCAAACCAAAATCAGCCTGAGGACAGCCTCATCTTCATGTAGAGGAAGATAGAGAGGAATAAAGGGTAGAAAGCTCAGATGACCCTAAAAATAACTGCATTCCAGCATTTGGGGAAGGCCATTTCCCTAGGTCTGCCTGCCTCATTCTGACACCCTCTTATCTTGTCGGCTGCCATATGAATTTTGTCTGAGGGTTATGATCAAAAATTCATTTCCCTACACACAAAAGTATACCGCCAAACAAGTATAATATTCACATCTTCTAAAATGCCATTACAGTTATTTATTTATTTTTCTAGAATATACTGACTGATATGACTTCCCAAACTTAGTGATGATTCCAGTAAAACAAAAGAAAGTGGGCCAAAAGAAAACATAAGGGAACGTGTGATCTTCATCAGGAAATTTTCCTACGAAAAAAAGCCCAGAGTAGGAACTGAGAACACGTTGTTACCGTGGTGGTTGGTAATATTTAGAACATTAAAAAGGCTATGAAAAACCAAGCTTTAATATTTCTTAGAAATATGAAATCTTATAAAACTGCTATCTCATTGCATTATTTGATAAATAAGGAAGTAGAATTCACTTTACTTTCTTTCCAAAGGCCAAGAGGACAAATAATTTGGGGAACAACCTTAAGATCATGCTCTGTATCCAGCCAAGTAATAATCATATTCTGTAGTGGTTTCTAATTTGACGCACACTAACAGCATGACTCTCACATTGTTAAAAAGAAAGGTGGACCATAGTAGCAATGATTTTGTTAGCACCAAAAGGGATAGTGGTGTGGCTCAAACACGCATCTCGTATACGCCTTCATATTCCCCTGGTCATGCTTCGTTCTACCTGGGGAGCTAAGTTTCCAACACCAGCATCGCTTGCTCTGGGAGTACTGAATGTTCCCTTCTGACTGTCTCTGGGCAGCTGGACCTATCAGTCACCCACCTGGAGTTTCTGGCCTCTCCTGCCACTTACAGGTGTGGGAGCTGGCATCCCACACAACAGCTGGAGAGGCCCAGTACAACCTGAAAATGTGGGGGAATTAACTCCCCAAGGGACCTATGAGAGATGAGAGAGAACTGAGCAAATAAAAGCCCTCACCTCTCTCTTATGCATTGTTCTGAAGCCTGGTTCTTTCTCCCAGCTTGTCCAGGAAAGTTCCACATGTCTAGTGAGTACAGCTGCCAAGCAATTGGCTGGGTCCCTTGGTGGTCTTGTGATGCAGCATCCAGCCCTGGAACCATCGCTTCCCCTTGCTCTTTCTCCCTGGCCTCCTTCCCCCAACCCTTCACAAAATTGTGCTAAAAAACACATAAAATTCACCACCTTAACTATGTTAAGTATACAGTCCAGTAACGTTAAGTACATTCACAGTGTTGTACAATAGATCTTTAAACCTGTTCATCTCACAAAGCTGAAACTCCACGCCCATTGAACACCAACTCCCTATTTCCATTTCCCCTCCCGCCACCCCTGGCAACCACCAGTCTACTTTCTATGGGCTTCTGGACCTCACGTGAGTGGAATCATAAAATATTTGTCTCTCTGTGACTCCCTTCACTTTTTCCTCCACTCGTTGACCTGAATTTATATAACCCAAATACTTCAATCCTTGCCTCAGGCTAGTCTCTAGAAAATTCTGGCTAGGACACTGTGTTCTGCATAACTGAGAGTTAACTCATTGGAGCAGTAAACCTGTTTCATAAAAATAGATCCTTGACTTGTACATTATAACTAGCCTAGAAACTCATATCATATAACAAGGTTTCATTTCGTAAAACCCTTTTTCTGATAAGCACCTGATGTCACTTCATAAGTTTTTATCGTAGATATTAAACCAGCAACAATGTGTTAATGGTGGTGGTAGGAGTGATAGTGATGGGGGTGGTGACGGTGTGGTGACAGCAGAGGTAGTCAACCTTTATTGAGCTCTTTGAACCTGGCACTGTGCACCATCTTACTTAATCAGGTCTGCAATAAGATGTCTTATCATCACCAGATGACATAAACTGAGATTATCTAGGTTAACTAAGAACTTGTCCGATGCCACAGAGTCAATTAGAGGCAGAACTGGAATTTGAACCTAAGCCTTTCTGCCCTCAGAGTCTGTCCCTTAGTTATATGTTCCATAGGGAACTGCCTTTATCTCAGTCAAATCAATCTGAGCCCTCCTAGGTGCCAAGAACTTTTCTAATTGCTTTATCTTTTTGTTGTTGTTAAATCCCCAAAATGATTCTATGAAATGAAAAAGCCTCATTGATGCATAAAAAAATCTTCTCTGTAATTTTTCCCAAAACAAATCTAGAAAGAAAATAAAACTTTCCCATTTCCCATATATTTTATTATAGAAATAAAACAGAAAATTTATGAAATCCGTGAAAAATATTTACAAAAAATAGTTTAGAAATATAAAAAGTAAGAAATGCTTCTGAAAACAAAACAGTATTGTGAAATTAATTTGAGATAAAAATACATACACAATGGAGATTACACGCAATGGACATTCTGTACATCTCAGTTTAGTCTGGAGCTTGTTTCAATGTTAGTGTTGTACCCTGTTAGTGAGCACTCTTTTTTGCTCCCCAAAAGTAGCCTGCGGCCTGACTTTGGCCAGGATGTGGAATAGGTAGTATAATTCAATAAAAGCTTTGAGCTCTACAGAACCCCCCAAATTACCACCCAGTGTAAGAAATCAATTTCTTCAGATTTATTAGTACATGCCCCTCCCTTGATTTGGCAAAATGGTCTCTGCCTTCCTGCCATGGTATTTCACGAATGCCGTCATTTACTTTTACCCTGTTTTTTCCTTTTCAGTTGTCCCCACCCTCTCCCTTCCCACTTGCCACCACTGTGATAGATCCTTACTTGTCTCCTGCCTAAGCATCACTACAGACACATCTTTCTTAAGTAGAAGTCATTTCTCTGCTCAAAAATTTCCAAGGATTCTCCTTTCTGTCTTCCAAAATAAGCACATGCATCTTGTCTATTATCCAAGCCCACACCTGCCGTGGTCTCTGGTCAGAGCTGGCTCATGTCTTCCGTTATGCCTTTTGCTCCACATTGTTTCTGCATCTCTGTTTATCTTTTCCTTGTACCTAAAATGAAGCCCCTATGCCTTACCACCAAGCCTTACCAATCAGAGCCCTTCTCCGATGTCTTACCTCCTTCCTCAACTTCTCTTTGATCCCCACCACTCTGGGATTGGATCTCTCCTACCACACCCAATTAACTCTACCATGCACTATCTCCCTACGAATTGAATGCTTCTTGAGGACAGGTATGTCATATTTATCTTTGCCTTTCCTTTGGAGTCTGGCACTCAGCAGGGCTCACTAAATATGTTGATAATGGGAATAGAAGCATCAAGACATCAATCTCAAAGCCTTTTGGTGTTTTTAAGCTGTGTTTAGAGCTAGAAGATGCAAACCCCAGCTTCCTCAAGTCTCTGTGCTTCATTAAACAACTAAGCACGAGAGAGGCAACAACCATGGTGCAGCGAGGAAGAGCAGAGATTCTGCAGCTGACTGCCTCGGGCTGGATCTCGGCTCTCCTACACACTAGCCATGATGTGACTCCAGTTGGGCAGGTTACTTTATTTCTCTCTGCCTCAGTTTCCTCACCTGTAAAATGAGGATAATTATATTACCTACCCAATAGGGCTGTCAAGAACAATAAATGAGTCAATATTTGTAAAGCACTTAGCTCAGTGCCTGGCACATAATAAACTAAAATAATATTAAAGCTAGGTCATTATGTTTTTGCTCTTTCCTTGATAATCACATTTTATTTTGAGACGCAGGTTATCTGCACTTAGAGAAACTTTCTGGCGATTTATACTCAGCATGAGCTTTACTTAATATTAAATGTCAAGAAATAACAGTCAGCAAGGAGATTCTAGACTGCAGGCAATTTACCTGCCCTGGAGGAAGCTTTCTGCTACACAACTGTGTCAACGGCTTCATTTCCCCTGGTCAGCGAGGCTGTGAGGGCAGGAGCCCCGACCCCTCAGACAGAGGAGCTGACAGTGAAGGACAAGGGGCTGGGGGTTTGAAGTATGTCTGCAGTCTTCCTTTCCCAGTCTCATTTTCCTACTGCCTACTGTTAGTACCCTTTCTATTTCCCCCTTATTTTTGATTTCACAGTATGTGCTATACAACTTAAAATTTGTAGTTAAATATATGCTTCAATCCTTCAGCAAATAGATGCAATATTTGTTTCGATTCAATTCTCCAAGCACCACTAGTACCACTCTGTGCTAGGCACTGTGCTTATACTGAGAAATCAAAGAGAAATGAGGCAGGGTTCCTGCCCTGCCAGAACTCACATTTATTTAAAGGAGACAGACACGAAAACATACATGTCCAAGGTAAAGTGTTAAATGCCTTAATGGGACTATATATAATGTGCAGTGGCTATACAGATTGATTCTGCCCTGGGGATTGGCTTTATTAAAGCATCTAACAAATTAATAAACAATACCAGTTGATTTCATTTCATCATTCCCTGCGTCTAACATATTTTGTATATTAGGCTGTTCCAGGGGCTGTTGAACTGAAGTACATAGAATAGTACTGATCATCATATTCATAAATTCTGTCTACAGAAGCCATGCTCACATAGTTTTTTCTGTTACTGCAAAATGCGAGTAAAAGTGATACAAGATTTATATTTTGTATATTAGGCTGTTCCAGGGGCTGTTGAACTGAAGTACATAGAATAGTACTGATCATCATATTCATAAATTCTGTCTACAAAAGCCATGCTCACATAGTTTTTTCTGTTACTGCAAAATGCGAGTAAAAGTGATACAAGATTTTTTAAAATTGTAGCTTTAGACTGGGGCCATTAGATCTCTACTGCTTAATCCTTGCTGTCTTCAAAGCAGGGATCTGGAGCATTTGTTTCCCTTTATGCTTCCACCATCAGATTTAGAATTTGACCCCTTGAACTACGAAAGCCACTGACAGCAATGACAAATTTTGTTGGTCCTCCAAATCAGCCACTCTGGAGATCCACTCCTTTTTTCCAAACTTCCCTGAAATCAGCTAGTCATTTGCAGGCTTGAATTGATGTTCCATCGAGCCTACCCCTGTGCGAGCTATTTAGTCTTTAGAAACAAGCTCCACCTCAGAAGTGTTTTCTGTTGTAAAAGTATGAACGACTGTTAGTCTGACCACAGTCAGTGATAATTTCCCCAGGACTCAGCTTGGCAAGGAAAAAGAATGAAGTGGAAGAAAACTAGATGTTTGCCAGCATGACTGTTAAATGTCAGCTATTTAGGAGTTTATCCCCACATGAGATATTTCCTTTGTACTGTGAGGACAATCACCGAAAAGACATGACAACATAATAAAGCCAGGGAAGACAACCCCATCATTACTGCCACGGGAAATAAAACACAGATTAATGTCACCAAAGCACATGTCAGGAGGGATAATGATGATGTATACAAATGAATCTTCTCATCCTGGACAAAGAGCTTAAGTACCACCTAAAACTGAATAATAATTATATACAAATCACCAATGACAATGCGATCTGCTAAGCATGTATTATGTTCTCACATTTTCAAAGAATTTGTTTTATATTTTTCTCTGAAAATTCTCCTAAAGTCTTCCCACTTGTACTCAAGTGACACAGATTACAAAGTGGTACAGCAAGCACTTATATTGCCTAACGAGGCAAATGCAGCCTGCCAGGGACAGCTACGGGACATCACGCCTCCCCAGTACTATCAATGTGCCAAGAGCAAGCTGTGACCAAGAAAGCTGTGCAGCTGTGACCAAGAAAGGCAAGAGTGACGTGGACCATGCAGAGAGGCCATTTGGCAGTCCAAATCAAAACTGGATATAAGCAATCATTTGGAAAAATAGGTTCTTTTTGTGTTTCTGGCTAAAAAAAAAAAAAAATCTGGGCAGAGAGTAAAAAAATAAATGAGAAAAAAACAGAGGGCAATAGCTGACCAACATAAGGAATGCAAACTCTAGCTTGAATACTTAAGACAGAAGGAGCCAGAATTCCTTTATCTTGGCTCTAGGCTACAGCCATTTCACTATTAATTATGGTCTTAATATGATTTGGCTATACCATCATCCTATTTTTATCAGCCAACTGCAACCTCAAGGTAATTCAAGAGAAGTATGGTAAATAACAGAACAGTTTTTGCAATCGTTGTTACTGTGTTTATCCTGAAATCCTTGTATAAGTATGGATTTATTTTAAGCTCAACTTTTTAGGAATGTGCTTTATTTCCTAACAAGAAGTTCGCCTATAGTTGAGAGCAAATCAGTGAAACCCCATCTATGCTTTTTTTTAGTCATGGATAGATTCTAGAAGGCTTTATATTTATTAAAACCTATTAAAATTCATATTATATGAAAGGATGAGGGGTAGAACAGGAGTATGCATTTTCTGTCTTTCTCTCTCTCTCTCAATACTCTTTCCTTTTGAGATAAAGTATAACCAAGCACAAGGAACGTCACTTGATTTGATCAGAGCCCTCCATCTCCTGTCTGGTTTGTAAAGCCACTGCTGTGTTCCCCTACATATGAGAGGGAGGGCAGCTTAAGTAGTTTATAAAATCTAATAACANGCTGTGTTCCCCTACATATGAGAGGGAGGGCAGCTTAAGTAGTTTATAAAATCTAATAACAATAATATACTAATAACAGCTAATACTTATTTAGTGCTTCCTATGTTCCAGACACTGTTCTAAGTGCTTTATGTGAATTAACTCATCTAATCCTTACAAAGCCGTATGAAGTAGGCTCCATTATTACCCCTATTTGATAGATGAGGAAATTGAAGTATATACATATTTTTTCTCTTAAAGGTTACCCTCTTATAATTTCAATAGAGTGCAGAACTTGAAAGGAGATGGAGTTCCTTATCTCACTAAACAGGTACCCTTCTCTGAAAACACATTTGGTTTTCCCCACTGATGGGACAGGTCCTTAGTGACAACCTACTCATCTATCTGGTGATCTTTCATAGATCGAACCCTCTTAAATGACCTCAGAGTACTCAGGGCAATGTTCCACCTGCCGCAGGAACCATCCTTTCTGCGTGGGGTTCCAGCTTTCATCTGAACACCTCCAGCCTGTCTTGTCAATCAGGAACTCTGGGTGCAGAGCTCTCATGTTTATTTCACGCTTGTGACAAACGTTGAAATGGCTCTTTTTCAGTCAAACAAGAACTTCATTTGGAGTGTTACTCTACACAAATGAAATAGTCAGGAGCAATGTTGTGATTTGTTTTTAACAGATCGTAGTTAGAATCAAGAGTGTGGTATTACAGACTTCCATATAAGGAAATGAAGAAGGCTGGTCTTCATTTGTAGCTTGGGATATCTAATCCTCACTCCTGGCGGTCACCCTCTCCCTGCTTCAAACTCCCCAAGGGCTTCATCTGACTTCAGATAAGTGAAGCCAAAGTAGTTTTTTCTTTTACAAATGTTATGGAAACTCACTATTCCCACTCTATTTCAGTGAAAGAAAGATACAATGGATTTGAAAGAAGAGACAGGAAGAGAAAGAGGGAGGAAGACAAGCAAGAAAAAGGAAACAGCTACAGAGATAAAACACCCTTAGACCAACAGTGTGCAGGCAGAGTTGATCTCAGAACTTTCAGACCTTCGAGACTGTTCAGGCACTACCATCTGTTGGGAAAATAGAACAATTTAATCACGCCCTCTTGCCTTGGGCCGGTTGGGGGTGGTTCAGTAAACAAATTGTGTATGTGTGTGTGTGTGTGTGTGGCTGGCTGGCTGGGTGGGTGGGTGGAGTTAGGGCGCCTGTGCGGTGCCTCCACCTTGGCTGGCGTTCTAGTGCCTCTGGCGGCCACTGCACCACATGGCCATGTTTCCCAACCTACAGCTTCCAAGGACCTGTTTGCAGGTTACTTAGCTCATAGACCTGCGTGTGAAAAGTCTGGTGACACAGCCTGGCATGTGAGGGGTCTGGGGACCCAGCCTGGCATGTAAAGGGCTTGTGACCCAGTCTGTGAACGGGCTTGAGGGGTCTGCGAGCTCCAGACCCAGACCACCATTGGCTAAGTCGACAGGATTCCAACATTAGCCAGAGCCGTAGCCAGGCACCATCTATCTTTTTACATCCCTTTATCCATCCTCCTCCAGGACTTACTACACTGTGGCTCTTGTTTTTTTTTTTTCCTCACACTATAAAAACATGCTCAAAGAAAACATCTGAAACTATTCCACACTGAGATGTGAAGGACTGTTGACAACTTGAAATATTAGCACCATCAAAAATATATTCTTAACAGGAATTAAAACCTTAAATTAAAGGGCTGAAGCTCCAGGTCTTGAATTTCATGTACCAACCAGCAAGTGGCAGAGATATTTTGGGGATCAGAGGTCCTTTCTAGGACCAGCCTCAATTCCTGGGGCTGCCTGAACTCTATAGAAAGGCACATCAATGGTTTTCAGATTTCTGCCCATATAGCTACTCTTTTGAGAATGTGGCTGGTGTTCCATACAGAGCTGCCACTCCCGTCTCTGCACTATACTAGCACGGGGCACACACACACCTTCATTAAGGCATTTACCATATTGCATTTGAATTTTGAATTCGCGTGACTGTGTCTCCCACCAGACTGTGAGCTCCATCATGTTCATACTCTCAGCACTTTGTATCAGGCCTGCATGGTCACCCATTCCTCCCACATAGCTGCCCAGTGAGGAATCAAACACACCAGGAACAGTTCTGCATGGGCAGTCTCATATTTAGGGAGATGCAATAACAGTACAGGAGGTTCTCGGGGTAGTGGCAAGCCCTCGACTTAAAGATCAACAATCAAGGCCTGCTGTGTTCCCCTACATATGAGAGGGAGGGCAGCTTAAGTAGTTTATAAAATCTAATAACAGCTAATACTTATTTAGTGCTTCCTATGTTCCAGGCTAAGACTGGTTAATCTTTTAATTAAACTATAAATTCTTTAATGGCATATTTATGGTTTTTATTTAATGGAATTCCAAATTGCTCTTCCCAATTCAGTGTTCATGCAAGCATAGTACCGGCAAGTGAAGTTTTGAGTAATACCTTCTGAGGAATCCATTCACCATTAAGCAAACATTCATTAAGCAAACATTATGGATGAATAAGAGAGTGAACAGTAGATAAGGGAATCACTCTCATTTCCCTGTTTCCACTGGAATTTTCTACGCATTAAAAAATAGATTGGGTTTGACTGTCTCTAAGTTATAGGAGACTCGAAACTAGCGTTTTGAGGTGTTTATACAAAAAACTGAAATGAACCACGTAACATTAAGAAAATGAAGATAAGCCTGCAATTGAGCAATATATCAGGTGACTTAATTGCTTTGGT
>NW_007731041.1:126109-136553 GCF_000696425.1 Galeopterus variegatus | reverse complement strand
CTTTGGTAATTATCAAAAAAATGACTGTAACTCAGATAATAAGGAGAGCCAATCTAGCATGTCCGTGCTTAGGTAAGAGAATGGAAAAATGGAATAAGATCTTTTCAACAGTGACCTTCAATTTGGAAAAATAAAATCATTTTTAATGCAAATAATGCTTAAAATTCATTGAAATTTATCTAATAATAAAAACTGAAAAAATATTTTTTATAATTAATTACAGGTAGAATACCTCTTTTTTACTAGTTACGGCAAGCATACCTCTCATATCAAAAAGAATACTGATTTGAAATCAAATGACACTCTGAAAGCGCTTTGGTAATTATCAAAAAAATGACTGTAACTCAGATAATAAGGAGAGCCAATCTAGCATGAAGCATACCTCTCATATCAAAAAGAATACTGATTTGAAATCAAATGACACTCTGAAAGCTACATGTATAACATCAAAGCTAACAAGTGAGTCTTAAAACTCATATATATTTCAAGCAGAAAAGCAACCCCAAACAAAATCATGTCTTAGAAATCAAAAGCTTGCGGGCAGGTCACAACACATCCACGAAATAGAGAATACTTGGATAAAATAAATTATGAGGTAATGCTATAATTCAGCAAGCAACTGCTTGCATATACAATCTTCACTAAAACTTCCTTTTTTTCCAGGTAATATTCATTAAACAAAGTAGGAGTTTAAAGAATGGCACATAATTTTCTGGATTAATTTCTTTAACCCTGCTACCAATCTAATCAGCTTCAAATCTCAGAGGCACCTGTAAATTCCAGGTTGTTTTTCAGTAAATGTACTTCACATTCACAAGATGTCTTCCAGAAACATTCCAAATCAGAAGAGGCCAGTTGCCTCTGATGGATGAGGGGTGAGGAGGGTAGGATGAGAGGAGAAAAGCACCTAAGGGTGAGAGACTTAGGAAAAAACAAACAAAACTACTTTAATTATTTTTACCCTCTTTGCTGAGATGTTTAAAGAGTTATTTCAACTGAAAGGTCTGGGACACGATTTAAGGCATTAGAGTTTTCTGATACAGCTAATTAAGCAGTAAAAGCTGAAGAAGAATGCTGTCCATCATCATTTCCCCCTTCCCAGCAGGTGGCCGTCTCCACGTTAAAAAATAGCTTTCATCAGTAAAACTGACCTTTGACGGGATTAATAGGCTACCGGGCATGATTTCTCACAGTAGGCTGAAAAATTGCAACTAACGTGAGAGAAAATCACATAATCACTGGAGCAGAAGACAAGCAAATAATTTATACATGAGTCAATTGAGACTGAGCGCCCTGCCAGGATGCTGGTGTGCCCTTCCTTGGCTTTGTCCACCGGAGACATCACATACATGTTTTGGTGCCACAGTGAGGTAATGTCTTATAGCAAGATCAGAGCCTTGAGTTTTTCTCCTTTTGAACAATGTTGAGGTACAATGACTCATTTGTTAAAACCACCACAGCCTTTTTAACAGGAAGAAGGGCAGGTTAAGAACCAACACAATTCCTGTCAAATGTGTGTATCCTGCAGGCTTATAAAAGGTAGAATCAATTCGCTTCAGCTATGAGTAATAACTTCTCTGTCCTTGAAGAAGCACTTTGAGAAATGCTAGAGCCACAGAACTATGCATCGAGTGACACTGATTAAATGCTCTATTTGCTATATATCTTATTGAAGGTGGAGGCGGGGCGACAGATTCATACTGCTCACTTGTGCTTAGAGGAGCAGCACTGAGGAACTGGGTAAGGATGTCTTCCATCAGTAAATGCCATCTGCAAATGACTGGCTCTTTCTGATGAACTTCAGTGAAATTAATATTTTATATAACCTTAGTTTAGCAGGCATCCACTTCCCCCAATTACATTTTTAATTATTGCCAGTCACTGAAGTATCTGCCTACAAACGCATGCTCACATACAGCCGCAAGCAGCTGGGGACGCTACAGATCCTGTTGGCTGAGATTTGAAACCTTGCCAACTGCTTCCATGGCAATAAAGACTAGAATCGCCAACACAGGGGAGGATGCACCTGAGGGAACTGAGGAAGTTCATGATGTGAGAATTGGTGTGACCCAGTGGACTGGTCAGCAGACCCAGAGAGAGAAGGCAGGAAAGTGTGTTCTCATTTCAACCTCATCTCTGATCTTCCCAATGGCTTGGAGGAAGTTATTTACCTTTTCCATGCTCAGGTTATAGAAGGGCTTATTAGGAAAATAAACACGTTGGCCAGATGCCGTTTATACATAATAACATTTATCCTTTTCTTGATACAGCAGCATTTTGTCATGGGTGACTGGGGACAAAGGTAATGCTTGCATTAAAGAATTTTCATATAAAGTGAGAACGTTGGCCAGATGCCGTTTATACATAATAACATTTATCCTTTTCTTGATACAGCAGCATTTCGTCATGGGTGACTGGGGACAAAGGTAATGCTTGCATTAAAGAATTTTCATATAAAGTGAGAAAAAAAACCCTCCGATAACCTGACCTATAGAGCAGTGGTTCTCAAACTTTGTTGCACATTAGCATAGCTGGGGAATCTTTTTAAAAATTCTTGTACCAAATCCACATCAACAAAATCAGAATCTCTGGGTATGTGACCTGGTTTTTAAATCTCCCCAGGTAATTCCAATATGCAGCCACTTTTGAGAACCAATGTGTGAGATTCTACCACAGCACTTCGCGTCCCTTAATCCAGTGGGTCTGTGCATGAGTGTGCAGGAGGATCACCTACAGCCCTGGTGAAACAGCAGCTGAGCTGAGGGACCACATTGGAGATTACTGCCTCCATCAAATGGATTCAGCCATATGAGTAAGTCTCTCACTGGAAGAGAAGAAGGAATCCTGCAGTTCTAGTGGTGGGGGACAAACAACGAAATGGGTGCAGGGAGGCAGAGCCAAACAATGACATTTTAATTGTTACTCAGACCTCCATTTACCCTCAGGTCAGCAGGACTTTCCAGTAAGTCTCTCACTGGAAGAGAAGAAGGAATCCTGCAGTTCTAGTGGTGGGGGACAAACAAAGAAATGGGTGCAGGGAGGCAGAGCCAAACAATGACATTTTAATTGTTACTCAGACCTCCATTTACCCTCAGGTCAGCAGGACTTTCCCAAGCTAAGGTTAGTTATGTCAGGTCTGGTCTTGGCAAGAACAAAAAAAGGGACTGAATGTTTACACCCAAATGGCTTACATCTGAAGATACAAAAGATAAAAATGTGATCCAAGAATGGTGTGCTTAATCTCTGCACAGTCATGGCAAACTTGAATGGTGCTAAGAGGGAGTAAAAAAATAATTATCGAAGTTCAAAAAATAGGGAGCAGTATATTTGAGAATAAGTTCAGTGAAATATTGTCATGTAGCAGAAAAAGGACCAAACCTAATGCGTAAAGAGTGGCACTGGGAGTCATCACATAGTCCATGTGTGACTAGGGAACAACCCTGTTGCCTCTGTGTTGCCATCGTAGAAAGATCATTAAGATCATCAACTGGCAGGGTTAAGGGAGATTAACTGAGATACGGTTTTCTTGAGAAAATGCTCTGAAAAGTGAAGCTCTTAGAGCTGCCATACCTCATACTTCTATCCACAGTTTATATAAAGACACAGAAATAAAACTTACCCAGTGTCAACCAATGTGGAAGTGCCACAACCAAGTTAAGGCTAACGTGTTGAATAGCAACTAAATGAAGCACTCTACTTGCAGGAACAATGATTCAAAAGCAAAAAGAGTGGAATGTTACTTTCATGAATGTAAAACATTTTCACTGCACAGGTATAAAAAAGTGGGACATGTAGCCCTAACCTTGGAGCATTTGATGTAGGAAAAACTTTGGAGGTTTCATTTTACCACAAGCTGAATAAGAGTCAACAATATGATCTGTATGCTAAAAAGGATACAACCATGGGCTGCAATAATGGAAATAGCACTCCAGTAGAACAGAGTGGGACTGGAAATGCACATGTACCATGGCAGTCTCAACGTATTAACTGTCTGTAGCATGCTTTAGATATATGGGGGGTTAATGGGGTTTTAAGGCTGGCTTGGAATCACAATGACCATAAGTAACATTTTTCAGCAGGAGAAAGTTCCAAACAGTCTATTTAAAAATGTACTTCAGAACACAGCTCATTAACAAAGGGGGTGGGGGGTGAGAGCCAGGTACTTAGGGCTGTGTCTCTTACACAGAGTCACTCCTCCCCCGCCCCCCCAGTGTGAGCCTCTCATCTCTCGGGAGGTGCTTGCTCTCTTTCAAAGATGATTTGAAAAGATGGAGGTAAATTAACATATTGATTTCCCAGCACTCTGAAGGCCATAAGCCACACACACTCGGTCATGTTTCAAATGATGGAATGTGAAATTAAATTAAAGGATGCATCTGTGCTCAGCCCCTAATTGCCAGCCTAGTAGATGTTTTAAAGGAGCACAGAGAGGGAAGAGCGAAAAACGGGAAGAGGAGGAAGCAAGGCCAGTGCATTGGAGAGCCTGGGAAATGCAACCCGTAACAGAGGGGGGAGGGGCCTTTAAGAATTTTTAGGCACAGATTCAAGTTCACAGTGTCTGTTAAATAAATCTCCATGATTTAAAACACAAGTAAGAGCAGTCATTAGTTGGTATCTTTAACAAAATAGATAGAAGTTTTAGACGCATTCCTCTGGCAACGTTTCAGGTATCTGAAAATATTATACAGTTAGGGGGAAATTAATAGCAGGGTTTATTTTTCTAAATCATCACTTTATTCATATATCAATGTTCAGGCTTAAGCCTCTTCCTAAACTCTCAGGTTAGCTTTGATCTTTCTAATTGGTCCTAGGAATGTAGTCTATTAAAAAATAGATAACTAAATAAAAATGTTCAATTCATCTGTGGCCTATTTCTGGGGTCAATCGGCTACAAATAAGCCCATAATCGAATAGCGACCTTTCATTTGATGAATACACAATAGAAATTTTTAATTCATATATTTAATAATTATTTATAAATTTACATAATTTACCTCTAAAATGAAAAACAGAAAAACAATTGTTCTTGTTTTTCTTCCACTCTACTCTGTGAAAAACTGGCATTCTGTGATACAGTCATAGCTGTTACAAGGAAAAAAAAATAGTTTTCTGTGGTCAAATCAATTTAAGAAACACTGGGATAAAGAGTTTTCTTTACTTCAGGGCTTCTCAAAGCCCTGAATATGCTTATATGCATGGAGGAGGGAGCTACGGTGTAACATTTCCAAAGCAGAACGTTTGTTATCTCCAGGGACCCAAGTGTACTGGGAAACACACCCCAGGAAATGCTAATCATCTTCCTGACCCAGCACACACTCTTCTGTCCAAATCCATTTTCAAGATACTCAAAACTAAGTGATGCTATGGCCATTGGCCTGATGGCCTCAGCACTCAGATGCCCAAGGCTACAAGCCAGAAATTGCTGCTCAGTTTCAAGATGAAAAACAGATAGAAGCAGATAAAGCTACAGGAACCTGGCTTAACTGTCTCCTACATAGGTATCCGATTCAGTCCTACTCAGGTTTTTGTATATTTAAAGAAATGCTTACTTTAGGGATTAGAAATAAGATAACAAATTGACTATTTCCATTCTGAACACTACAGCCTACATAATTGTTCTCAGCTAGCAGTCAAGAACACATAATCCAATAAATCAAAGAGTTTCACTGACAGTTATTGCTATCATTTTAAATTATTAATTTGACATCCCAAGTATAAGGTTATATAACATAATTCAAACAGAATTAAGCCATTTAGTCACGACTGACAAAAAATACAAAAACTACTCATTATATGTTAAGCAAAGTTTTAGTCACTTGGGAAGGGTGTAAGAAATGAGGTTAGCCCTGCTCTTGAGAAGCTTATAATAAAGAAAGGGACACAAGAACGAGAACAATTAAAATACAAGGCAACATATGCTCTGATAGATGGAAAGTGCAAAGCCATCTGGGAGCCCTCGGAAGAGTAAGAGTGGGGTAGAATCCACATTATCATATGACTTAGGGTGGAAAGGAGTCGCTCAGAAGTTCTGCCAATAAGAGAACACTTTTACTTATCAAAGTGGCAAAAATAAAATTGCTGATTAACTGCTATAGTGGTAGCAGGAAAACAATCACTCTCACACATTGTGGATGGGAGTATAAGTTTGTTCAACCTCTCTGGAGGGCAATTTGACAATATCTAGGAAAATTAAAAAGAAACATCTCTTCGTCTAGTTATTCCATTAATAGGAATCTATCCTACGTGAAAGTTCGCACACATGTGCAAAGACATGTAGATTCAAGGATACACACAGTCTCATAGTCCATAATAAAAACAGATCAGAAACAACCTAAGTATCCCTTTCAATAGGAGACTGATAAATAAATTATGGTGCATCCATACAACAGAATGCTTTGTGGCTACTGCTGAGAACACGACAGACCTCTTCCCACTCAGACAAAAAGTCCCAGTGGTTACAGTAGTGTACAAGGCCCAACAAAGCCCCACAGGATTTGCCACCCTCCCCTCTCTGACCTCACTCGCCCCGATGCTCCCCTCTCTCACTTCACTCTGGCCACATCAGCCTTCTGCTCTTCAACTGTGCCAGCACCCTTCAACCTTAGGCCTCAGCACTGCCCTCCTCCTGTTTGGAACACCCCTTCCCCAGATTTACCCACGGATAACCCTCTCGCCTCCTTCAAGGCATAGAGTGAATCTCTGCTTCTCGATGAGGTCTATCCCGAGCACACTATTGGAAATGAAAGCTCATCCCCCCTGCCCCAGTTTTCCTTTCCCTTTTTATTCATACTACTTATGACCTTCTAACATAGTATATAATTTACTTACTTAGGTGTTTATTATCTATCTCTCTCCTCTAAAATGTAAAGTCTATGAAGGCAGGGGTGTTTATCAATTTTGTTCGCTGATATTACCAAGTCCCTAGAAAAGTGTGAGGCACGTAATAGCTTGTCAATAAATATATTTGTTGAAACAAATAGCAATACACACATGTGCACACATACATGCATATAAACATACATGTATACACACACACATACATAAACACACACTATACTTCCAAGGAATGACCTCTAAGACATAGTGTTAAGTAAAAGAAACACACTTAAATACAAAAGTTTATACAGTATGCCTCTGTTGTGTAAAAAAATGAGTAAAAATATACCTGATGCATAGATTAACTCTAAAAAGTACATAAGAAACTGTGTTTGCTTTTGAGGAAAAAGACTGAGGAAATAAGAGTATGGATAGGGAGTCTCGTCTGCCCCTGTTCACCCTTTTGTATGTTATTACCTTCTTTCTCCCTCCCTCCCTTCCTCTCAGTAGCCACTAGCCACTCATAGCTAAGAGCACTTGAAACATGGCTAGTCCACATTGAAATGCACTTTAAGCATAAAATACACAACAAATTCTGAACAATTGTACATACAAAGCAAAATAGCACATTAGTAATTTTTATGTTGTTTGCATGTTGAAATTTTACTATTTGTGACATATGCATGTAACGAAATATATTACTAAAGTTAATTTCACCTGTTACATGCACTTTAAGCATAAAATACACAACAAATTCTGAACAATTGTACATACAAAGCAAAATAGTACATTAGTAATTTTTATGTTGTTTGCATGTTGAAATTTTACTATTTGTGATATATGCATGTAATGAAATATATTACTAAAGTTAATTTCACCTGTTACTTTTGGCTTTTTAAAATGTGGCTGTAATAAAATATAAAACCATGTATGTGGGTTGCACTTATGGTTCATATTATATTTCAATTGGACAGCGTTGCTATCTCTCCAAAAAGATATTTTACACACACACATTACAAAAATGGCAATGAGAATTTGAAGTTGCACAGATAGAGAGACCTGGAAATTTTTTTTAAAAAGCTTTGCTTCTACTTAACTTCTCTGAGCCTTAGTTTCCTTTGCCAGTAAAATGGGAATATGATCACCTACACTGTAGGATTATGGTGGACATTAAATGAGATAAATATATATAAGGTGCTTGGTACACAAAGGTGTACCATAAAATGGTACAGTGCTGAAATTTTTTTTTTCAGAGGAAATAGTTCATAAAGCTGGTATAAAACCATGAGCTCTACCACCAAGCAGTGGGGCAGTTAGCTATTTTTCTGCATGTTTGTGCAGGTATATTACCTATGAGAAAGGAAAAGAAAGTAAAGACCCACTGAAGATACAAATCTTGCACAGAAAAACATAAGCTGGAGATAAATGAAGGAATGAAGGGTTGAATTTTCAATGAAGACTTGGGGGCACTCCAATCTATGACACCATATTTCTATATGTAAATAGTTTCATATACTATATTCAGTAGATGCAAAGTTGCTCAGCAGTGAAAATTTGAATAGAGACAGGAAAGGGAAATGAGAATCCATGGAAAGCTTGTCCCAACACTGTCCGGATGCGACAGGTGATCAAGGCATGAGGGCAGAGCGTGAACTGACCTCACCTTCAGCCAGAGACTGAGAACATGAAGAGGGGCACGTCAGCTGGCCACAGAGCTTCAGAAGATTTTCCCCCCAAACAGAGGAATTCATTGAAGAGAAGTGGGAGAAACCAGAAAACCTGCTCGATAAAGACAGAGTGCCATCCTTGAAGAAAATGCCCTTGTTAACTTAAAATTTCAAGAAGAAAAAATAAAATCAGGTTTAGGTTGTTCAAGCAGTTTATCTTTCCTACACCAGGCCAATATGGTAGGTTTTCAAATTAAGCTGGACTTTACTATCTGGCAGACCATAGGGAATCAGGGGAATAATAAGAACCCCTTGAAAATAAAAATCTTGTGTAATGTAGTGTAGCTTTTATTTTAGTGGCTGAATTTATTTTAATAGCTTCAGAAATGATTTTAGTTCTGTACTCAAAGAAACATTAAGAGGTCACTTAAATTTTTCAGTTACACTTTACTGCATTTTATGCAGGAAATTTTACATTATAATATTTGTGAACCTGTGGATACAAAAAGCCCCCTGGGCATATTCCTTATAAATGTCACAGGTCTATTGTGTCAAAGAATATTAGAGATGAAAAGACTTTTTAGTAAACTGAGATCCACAAGACAAAGCAGCTTAGAGATCATAATCATAGTTATCATATTATCAGGGAAACTGGATTAGATTTATTCATTAATTCATCCTACTAACATTTACTGAACATCTACCATGGGCCAGGCACTGGGAACAGAGTGTTTAACAAGACAGACAAGATCCCTTACATTACAGTGGTTGTCCTGGGGGACCCAATAAACAAACAAATAAATAATATCATGTAATGATAAATGCAGTGGGTAAAATTAAATTGAACAATGTGATAGAGAATGACTAGAAAGTCACTAGAGACAGGAGGGCCAAGTCTGTTTGAGGACATGACATTTAAAATGATATTTGTTTAATAAGAAGCAGTCAGCCATGTGACTCCATATTCAGGAAGCACATTCCAGGCCAGTTCAAAGCCCATAAAGCAAAACTTAAACTAGTGGAGAAACAGAAAGATTAGTGTGGTGAGTTCACGGTGAGGCAGGGAAGAAGTGGGAGATGAAACCCTGATGTGCTGAGAGCTCAAGGTCGGATGCTTGGGTTTCATTCTGGTTGCACTGGGATGCCACTGGAGGATTTTGAATAGCAGGGTCGTGATGTGACTCACATTTTTAAAAGATTACTCTGGGTGAATTTGGGCAAGATGATGGTAGTAGTGGCAGCATAATTTTGGATCTCCCCAACTCCCCACTAAAAACAGAGAAACTAGGTAGTAAAAACCCTACGGACAACATTTACCCCAAGCTAAGAGACAATGTATCTCACAAACTTTAAATTTTAAGCAGGTAAGGACAGCCACCAAGAACAATATCAAATTTTATATAAGACAAAGACAGAAACAAAGAGGTGTCTGACGGAACTGAGAATAGGAGAATCTCCAAATAGTCAAGAGGTATTCATTGGAGAGTTTTGCAGGCCAATTTGGTAACAGTGGCTGAAACTGCCCAATCCAAAAGCCAGTGAGGGCTAGCGGATCATGGCAAAACCCAAATATTCTGGAATAGTCTAGCACTTGTGAACTCTTGAATCTGACCAGCCAGAGCTCCCTTTATAGGACAGGACCTTACACTGAGGAGAAACTTCTGAGAGTGTAATCAAAATTGATCATGACAGAAACAACAGAAATGAAGAAAAGAGAAGATCTAGATAAAAGGGGAGGCATATTTTCCAAAGCTGCATCCCACAATATCTCCCCTTCTACATATTCTTTTCACAATGTCACCTTTACACCCATCCCACTGAGTGATGAGGTCTATATCCTCTCCTTTTGAATCTGGGCAGAATTTTGTGGCTTGATCATCAGAGTACAGCAAAGGTGACTCATATGACTTACAAGCCCAGATCATAAAAACTCCGAGCACTTCCACCTTGCCCTCTTAGAA
>NW_007731041.1:124317-124949 GCF_000696425.1 Galeopterus variegatus | reverse complement strand
CAAAAAAAAAAAAAAAAAAAAAAAAAAGAATCTGGATTGAAATGAGATTTTTCAAGCCCTTTAAGAGAGAGCTATCTTAAAGGGAGCAATTAAGAGCAGTTAGTGTTCACACAGTAGCAAGTAGGTGTTAATTTTCTCCTTAATGCCTTTCCCTGGAACAGGAGGCCATAAAATTCCTAGGGAAATAGAGGTGGGAAAAAGCAAAAGGTCTTTTCTTCACAGAAAGGAATGTTTAAGTAAAAACTGAAATTAACTACCAGTTAGGAATGGTGGAGGCTTTATATTCTACTTTGAATTTTTAAATGCTTCTGCTAACCAGAACAGCATTTTAGAGTTGAAGGTAACATTCAAGATCATTCAATTTCTTTCTCTTTAAAGTTAAGGAAACTAAGATCCAGAGAACTGGTATTAGTCCAAAATTACACAGCTAGTTAGTGTTAAAGCAGGGATTAGAACCCAGGTATCCTGACTCATAAACCATTTTTTTCTAATAATAATGATACTTAATCTTATTGCTTAGCACGTAGCAATCTCTGTGATAAGGGCATTCCCTTTTTTTTTTTTTTACTGTTCAGCCTTTAATATTTATTCCTTTATATCTCACTATATGCACTAAATACAGCCAAAAATTT
>NW_007731041.1:120048-123886 GCF_000696425.1 Galeopterus variegatus | reverse complement strand
GCACAATTGGCAGACTTGTAAAGGGTAGACCTACATGTTCCTTAGATTCAGGGTATTCCTAGTTCAAATCAGACTCTTCTCTGTGTACAAATCAGAAATAAACATGAAATTGAAGTAGCTCATAAAAACATGAAAGTGCTGCACAAATGTAGATGACCCTTATTTCAGAGATGGGGAAACTGGCCCAAGAGGAATTGGTGGCCTTCAAGGCTAGGCCGCCTGCCCCTACCCCAACCCTCTCTGCATTTTCCTAGAGATGTTATTTGTTTTCCACAAATGCTCACTTTTATAAAGCCGCTCATGACAGTAATGCAGGGTGCCTCAGGCTGTGTGAGTACAGGGCAGGGAGAAATCCCCCACATGCCCCCCACAGGGAGCAGGGAGCAGCAGGTCTGTGTTGGGAGGAACATGCAGGGACAGGTGTTTACCAAGTGCTCTCCTCACACTACCTCATTGGTTAAAATTCATAGGCTATTGCATTGCAATTGATTCCCAACTTGGTTTCAAGTCAGTTAATCTAACCTCCATGAGACAACAGGTATACCAGTTATCCCCATTTTACAGAGGTGGAAACTGGAAATATTTAGCAAAGTTAACATGCTTTGACAAGCTTAAAAATCAATTAAGAAGAGGTGCCAAGATTCCAATTAGTCTTTACTCTAGAGTCTGAGATTTTAACCAAGGAGCAATATTGCTTCTTTGAATTAATAGTGCATTACCATATTTCTAAGATGAAGGGTAAATGAGTAAACAGATGTGTTGTCCCTTGAATCATTATAATGTCATGGGATAAAAAAAAGTGAGTAGTTTATTTCTACGGTATAATCCAGTTGTTACTGATTCATATCTGAGAAAAATACATCCACTGAACCAAGCCTATCTTTGGTAGGCACCAGCATTTTTCTCTTGGCAGCAACCTATCAGTGAAGTGGCTGTGTTTCCAGGTCTGTGAGTTATTTGACACCCAAAGAGATGGCCTTGTAAACATTACATGTTCCAATGATACACCTTTGTTTCCTTGGGAACATTCTTGATTAACATACAATAAGCAGGGTTAAAGATTCACGGCCAACACATCAATTTTATAGTTTTCTTGTTAAATATCCATGGATATTTAATATAAGGTACTCCAAGTAGAGTCTGAGTAACCATTCATACACCAAGTGCTGAAAAACACTATTTTGAGTACAACACAAATATAAGAAAAATATACTCAGATCAGACATATTTGATTTAGCAAAAGACACTTTGCTTTAGGATTTGATTTTCCTCACATTCTTTCTAAATATCTAATCTGAAGTAGAGCTGAGACATTTAAGAAGTGCAGGCTCATTATGCATTGTAAAGTGCATTTCTTTTCAATTCATTCACATTGGAAGACTATCAAGGTTAATAGAGCAATAGAACAAAAATGATAGTTACCTTCCATTTAATTGTCATAATTTTAAACTTATGACATATAAGTAGGGATAGAGGGACAGAAAGGAAAATGGATGGGAGATGGGCCCTAATTTGAATCGTAGGTAGATAACTATGTTACCAGAAAAACAAAATAAGAGGATTGAGCATAATCATTTCATTCAACTGTACCCCAAAGATGATAAATATATGGCCTTTCACTCCCATGGCAGACACCACTAATTGATAGGGCCTGCTTTCCTACCAAACACAGATCACAGATTCCTCTGACCTCTCGTTTTTTTCCAGTAGTAATACTGATTATCTATTTTGTGCAAGGCCGTGTACCAACCACTCTACATGCAACATCTCACTTAATGACCTCACAATATACTAACTAGACAGGTACTATTATTCTTCTCCTTTTAGAGATGTGGACACTGAGAATCAGAGGTTGTCGCACAGCTGAAAGGGGCTGAGCTGGCATTCAAAGCTGGGTTCATTTTCTCCAACATCCATGCTCACAACCAGCTTCTGCCAGTAGTTGAGTAGATTTAGTACATAATATATAAGCTATTTGCCATCCCGGTTCTTTATGCATATATTCCTTCTACAGCACCACTGATAATGATCATAGAAAAGATGTGTTATTCCTTTCAGAAAAAAAAAAAGGTCTTTCCTCAAAGCTACTCATTGGTCTTAGCTTTGTTTTTAAAGGCCATACAAAGCAAATTCTTGGATTGCATATGTTAGCACTACAGTATCTCCAACCTCCCCTCTGATACTTTTCTGTAAAGTCTCCTCTTAACTAGGGTAAGCACCTTCTGTTCTTTCAGCCAGGCTGAATGTGCCTTTCATATGTCTAGTCATCCTTTCTGGCAGTGCTTCTGTTCGCCCACATCTCCCTGAAGCAGACAGAATGCTGTCTATGAGCTCTGACCAGCCCACAGGGCAGCAGACTTCCACTACCTTCCATGCTCTTGGCTTGCTTTATTATTACATCTGGAGACTGATTTTTAAGCCAATTTCAAAACATTATTGACTTATACTATTTAATATTCTACAAAGACAGCATAGACCTCAAACTCCAAATTGAAAGCTGGATATAAGAAATGGAAAGTAGAAAAAAGTCAGGAACTGGTTAAAGAAAGAAGGTTGGAGAGATGGAAATATTTCTGGCAGGAGAGGCTGCAAGTTCCCCATACCAAGATATCTTCTTACCTAAGTAGAATATGCTTTGAAATATTTAGTAAAAGTGACCCAGTCCAAAACTCACTTACTCTGCCTGAAATCCCATCATTTAGAGATTCATTGGGGTTAACAAGCAAAAACAAAAGCAAAACAAAGCAAAAATTGATCCGTAATAACACGGATTATCAGATAATCATACACCTTAAGTGACTTTTAAAAAGAAAGGAATTTGGTTAACAAATGACACTAAATTTTGGTATTGAGATTATAGCTTTTTGACTGGAATAAGGGTTAGGTAGAAGGAGAAAAAGACAAGAAATTTGGGAGGGGGAGGGGTTAAACAACCAAAATCCATTCTGGAGGACAGATATGATGACGATGTTTTGCAAAATAAAAATTAGTACTCATAAATGGATAGCGTTATAGGATTTTGAACTGGCACAGTGGCTGAACACCTGAGACATAGAAACCATAAGAATTTTGCTGGTGGGCTGACCTGGAGGGAAAGCACCCTGTGAGCCATGTGGCAGCCAGCAGACAGCAGGAGGGCTATGGATGGTTTCAGGAGGCAAGTTCACCTTTGCGGCCATTTGACCTGGGACCGGTTAAGTTGCTGCTTTCTTCTCCTCCCTGACTCCAGTGCACATCATTTACCTCTTCTCACATCCTCAGACATCGACCATGTTCTGTTTTTCGCAGCACCCCCAATGCCTTATACAATGTCTAGTGGTGAGCCCTCAAGGGTGAATGTTGTGGGAATAGTCTCCCCACCAAATACCCTGCCTGCGAAGTGCTCTTGCTGGAAGGAGTGTGATGAGAGCCTTGGTTGGCTTGCTCTCCAGGACACACAGACTCCCAGAGGTCCACACAGGACTAGGAGGAAAAGGAGCCAACAGTCATTGTGTGGAGATTGAGCCTCTGAGCAGGACCCAGTTTACAGGGAACCACAGGGTGGAAAGCTGCAGCAAGGCCTGACAAATGATCTTTAGTTTTGCTGTCGATCTCATATGATTTAATTTAATCAAAATAGCACTCTAATGATTCAATTTTCTCTCTGAAAAAGAGCCACAGCTGACCCCTCAAGCCTAATCTTTCATGTACCTGAAAGTGTGTGTGCATTGGGGGGACAGAGATAGAAGACCAAACAAAACAACAACAAACAAGCTGCTATGAAGCTGTGACTACAGCTTATTAGGTTTAATTTTGCACTTGATGGCGCTCCCGCCGAGGGTTCGGATCCCACATACAG
>NW_007731041.1:118242-119684 GCF_000696425.1 Galeopterus variegatus | reverse complement strand
ATGTACCTGAAAGTGTGTGTGCATTGGGGGGACAGAGATAGAAGACCAAACAAAACAACAACAAACAAGCTGCTATGAAGCTGTGACTACAGCTTATTAGGTTTAATTTTGCACTTGATGGCGCTCCCGCCGAGGGTTCGGATCCCACATACAGACCGGTTCCCGCTCACTGGCTGAGCAAGGTGCGGGCCCAACACCGAGGGTTGCGATCCCGTTGCCGGTCCCGGTCCGGTCCGGGCGCGACACTGAGGGTTGCGATCTGTTGCCGGACACGAAAAAAGACAAAAAGGAAAAAAAAAAGAAAAAAAAAATTTTTGCACTTGAGTGACCTTGAATACCCAGTATTTGACCTCCATCTGGCCCCAGCTGAGACCAATTACTATATGTGCACACACACCTGTGTTTTCTGTAAGTCAACAGATTAATAAGCTAAAACTCCAGATACATGAACTGGATTCAGTCCTAAGCGTGTGTTCTACTAACAGTTAAAGGTTACACAAATAGGTTTGGGAAACATTTTGCTTCAATAGGTCACACTTGTATTTCAAAACTGTGGCTTACCTTTTGTTGCCAATTTTAAACAATTATTTAGCATGAACTCTTTTGTTGAGGAAGGTTGTTCTCTTCCCATTCCTGCCAACAAAACAAAATATATCATCCTGTCCTTCTTTAGATCCACCACTACTATGGTCTGGATGTTTGTGTCCCCCTAAAACTCATATGTTGAAATCCTAACTCCCAAGACACTGAGGCCTTTGGGAGGTGGTCAGATCATGAGGGCAGGAACCCTCATGAATGGGATAACTGCCCTGTGTAAAAAAAAGCTCAAGAGAGCTGCCTTGCTCCTTGCCCTATATGAGGACACATAGAAAGTGCCATCTATGAGGAACAGGCTCTCATCAGACACCGAATCTAGCGGCGCCTTGATTTTGGACTTCCCAGACTCCAGAAATGACAAAAATGAATTTCTGTTGTTTATAAGGTACCCAGTCTGTGGTATTTTCCTATAGCAGCCTGAATGGATTAAGATAACCACAAACATAGGAAACTGCATAAATTAGGTAGGGACATAAAGGGGACAGATGGGTGCAGTGGGCCTTAGTAATTTGCCAGCACATCAGCCAATGCACCTTATTGAGGTAACAGCACCTCAATTTTTCTTTTCCCCACTTTCAGTTCATATAATTTCAATTTCTGCTCCTGTCATATTCCCCCAGTTTTCAGGGGTGAGCAGATGACCCACAACTAGTCAACTGGGTGATTCCATTCACCCCTGGCCATAGGGATGGTCATGGGGCACAAGACAGGTCAGTAGAATCCATTCAAAACTAGAAAGCAGAGTTGGATGTCAGGGGGAGAACAGAACAGAATTCTGCTGGAACTAATGTCCGGACAACCCAGAGACTTTTTTTGTTAAACAGATAAATTACCTTTTTTTTTTT
>NW_007731041.1:104371-117793 GCF_000696425.1 Galeopterus variegatus | reverse complement strand
TTTTTTTTTTTCTTTTATTTTTGGCTAAAGCCAGTTTGACTTAGGTTTCTATAACTTTTTTCTTAAAAAGTCTGGACCAGGTGGAGGTCAGTCTGTTGGAATTTTATTTCTTTTGATTTACTGTAGTTGGACAATAACATTTAATATGAATGTAATAGGCAGCCTTAAGGTAGCCCCAATTATTCTTGTCCCCTAGTATTCACAATCTGGTATAATCCCTCCCCTTGAATATAGAATGGACCCAATGACTCTCTCCTAACCAACAGAAGGCAACAGTGATGGGTTGTCACTTCCAAGATTAAGTTACAGAGAGACAGTGGCTTTTGTCTTGCACACCCTTTCCCCCTCTCTTGGCTCTCTTGCCCTGAGGGAGACCAGCCTGCCTTGTTTAAGTTGACCAATGGAGAAGGCCAACAAATAGCCATTAAGAACCTGAGACCTGCCTTCAGCCACATGAATGAGCTTGGAAGGGGATCCTCCCCTAGTGCCACCTGGAGATAACTGCAGCCCCAACCTATACTGTGATTACAGCCTTCTGAGAGATAGTGAGCTCGAGGACCAGCTAAGCTGCACCAAGATTCCTGATCCACAGAAACTGTAAGAGAAGAAATGTTTGTTATTTTAAGTTGCTAAATTTGGGGGTAATTTGTCATGGAGCAATAACTAACTAATAGAATGGAATTAACCCCAAATACATTAACAATAAAATACTCATTCTTCGCCTCTTATGTTCCCAAGATGACTCTCAATTACTTCTCCAATAGGACTTTAAAAATGCAATTTCAATATATTCAACTTCACAGCATAGTTCTATTGGGTTGATAAAATATAGCATATGAGTAGTAATTCTTTTCATAATTCTTTATGAGAATGACCATTGAAATTCCATTCTAGTTTAGACTAACCTATCTTATAAACACACTTTGAGCACCTGCTGCGTTCCAGGCACAGGAGGACAAATAGGATGGGTAGCTTGTTTCAAAGAGCTAGAACTCCATTCAGGAAAGGAGAAAAACCCATAAGATTTGGGAACAGATGAATCAAGAGGAGTGCTGCCATTCACTAGTTGTGTGATACCGGATAAGCCACTTAACTTTTCAGTGCTTTTGTTTTCTCATCTATAAAATAGGGGCATAAAATAGTAATGCCAAAAGAACTCTAAAGGAAAATGTATATTAAAGCACTGTGAAATTTTAAAATAAAACTATTATTATTGCAGTGCTTATTACCAAAACTATAAAATACAGGCATTACTATAGAAATAGATGAGAATGGTTCATAATTAATTTTCTACTTACTGGCATTTGAAATTTTTTTCATTAACTATTTAAACATATCCATAAATTTGAAATTTGTATTCTAAAGGTAACTGGGTTTTTTTTTTTCAAATACTTTTTTAAAAGTTTATTTGTGTATTATTATTTGACATTGTAAGATATTGCTGTGGAGCAGTTAGGGGGTAGAGGGAGAGGAGAAAGGGGAGGGGGATAGAGTGGGAGGAAGACGAAGGAGGGGGGTGTGTGATCGAGGCCCGTGGCACCCCCCTCATTCCACCAAGGAGCCCAGGGGGCTTCTGGCAGTGGCTTGGTCCTGGCTGGGCTGGATGTGGACTTTGCAGGTGTGGGCTGAGGCTCTTGGGCTCTCCCAACCCCGGTAGTCTGGGGTACTTCCAGCAGCAGCTTGGTGGTCATCACGGGGCTGGGCGTGGATGTCAGGGGACATGACTGAGGCTCCTGGTCTCCTACTGCCATAGCTCAGGAGCTCAGGATGCTTCTGGTGGTGGCTCTGTGATCATTGCTGGGCTCGATGTGGACATTTGGAGGTGTGTGGCTGAGGACCTCAGCTCCCCATTGCCCCTTCTTGGGAGCCTGGGGAGCTTCTGGCCATGGCTTGGTGGTTGTCGGTGCTGGATGCGGATGTTGGGGGGTGCATGGCTGAGGCCCTCGGCCCAGCCCCAACCCCATCTTAGAAACCTGGGGGTCTTCCAGTCCTTCTAATGTTCTTTGGTGATGTTAGACCTTTACTAGTTAATATCAGAACATTGTCTCTGATCTGTGGGTATTTTGTGTTTTCTTTCAGTTCTGTGCTGGATTATTTGCTGTTCCTACCAAATAAACTGCACTGGAACTAACTTGTTGTCCTTTGCTTACTTCTAAAATGGAGAAACTTCCTGTGGAAACCAGCACTTGAGCCCTGTGGTTGAGCTAAATTGTTGCTTTGCTGCTGATTCTCTGGAGAAGGCTTTTGTGCAGCTCAGGTTTTAATTGTTGACCTTGTAAGCACTTCCGGGTCTTGTGAGGTCTAGTACACCTGGGTTGTATGGAAACCCTGGTCTGGGCCTAAGTCTTTCCAGAGAACTGCACCTCCTGCAGTTCTATATTCCTGACCAGTCTCCACTGAATCTAGTACACCTGGGTTGTATGGAAACCCTGGTCTGGGCCTAAGTCTTTCCAGAGAACTGCATGCACCTCCTGCAGTTCTATATTCCTGACCAGTCTCCACTGAATGGGCCTGTGCTGATTGGAAGACAAGTCAGCTGTCCACACTGTGCCTAATGTTACCCCAGTGGGCCTGTCTCTCCCACTGCCCGCACTCCAAACACTTCCCATGGGACGGGCCATGTGCTGATCCCTTGTGATGACTCACTGACTTCTGAGTGGCTCCTTTTTTCCATTGTCTGTGGCCCCTCACTCCTATGTGGGCCCATGGGAACACTGTTAGTGGTCTTGTTGGCCTGGGGGCTAACAAGGCTCTCTTCTCCCTTGCTAACTCCAAGCAAGTTCGTTCAAAGGGTACAGCTGTGGCTTTACCCAGCTCTTGCGTCCATGTGATCACCAGGGCAAGCCTTGTAGTGGTCAGGGCTCAAAACAGTTGGAGTGGTCCTTCGTTTCTCTCAGCGTGGCTTTTCCCACCTTCCTGCACTCTGTAGGTTTCTCTTCCTCTTCCTCTGAGCTCTAGTGGCACCAGCTTGGCAGTTGTTGCTTTTCAATAGTTGTCTGAAGGTGGCTGTTTTGATCTCTCCTTTCAAAAGCATGCATTCTGAATTATCCACTGAATGTAAACCTCTCATATTTTAATTTATTCTCTGTGGAAACATAGTTACAGTAATTGTTTACAGAAAAGAATGAATGAAAATTACAAAGAACAAGCAGATTCAAATCATTTTGGTCAATTAATGACTTTTGTAAGTGTGCTAGTCCATTCCTGTTGCTTATAACAAAATAGTTGAAACTGGCTACTATGTAAGAAAATGAAATTTATTGCTTACAGTTTCAGTGGCTGGGAAATCCGAAGTCCAGGGAACACATCTGGTGAGGGTCTTCTTTGGTGGTGGCTTTACAGCAATGCAGGGGTCTCACATGGCAGAAAATGGTGGAGCAGAGAGAGAGAGAGACTCTTCGTGTACTCTAATTTTAAAGCTCTCAGAACCATGCCCCTGACCACCGTTATTAATCTATTCATTATGGTATGGTCTTACAATTTAATCACTTCTTCAAGGTCCCACCTTTCAATTACCACAACAGGGCTTCCCACCCTCTCAACACTGTCACAGTGAGGACCAAGCCTCCAACACATTGAACTTGTTGGAGGACACACTTCAATCCATGAGAGTAAGCAAAAAAGTTTATGTCCTATGAAAAAGAGACAAAATTCTCTTTGATGTTAAATTTAAACAGTTTTTAGACTACCTACCATTTAGAATAAATTAAATGTTCTCATTACTTCCATTGCCTTCTCCACTAATAATGTTCTCGTTACTTCCATTGCCTTCTCCACTTCTTCCTTTGATATAATTTGTGATTCATTAGATCAACATTTTGAGGTCACTGAAAAACACTTTATTTTTCATATTTTCAATATGCCACTGTACATAAATTCATTGTTCTGATCCAAATAGCATATCTGTTAATAATGGTTATTGAATTCTAGGCTCCGAGCTAATATTTCCATTTACACAGGTCCTTGAGACTCAAGTTGCCCACTTTGCTTTTAATGAACAAGGTCAAAGTCATGAATTGAAATATTATGACATTAACAGAATACCACAGAAAAATTTTTGCCTTGAGGCATCATAAACTGCCAAGTATCTTTCTAGAAGGCCTAAATATTAATATATGCATCAGGTTGAAGATTGATATGTCCCTTGGATCCACTATTTTAGTTGTCTACAGTTTGGTGTGAAATAAAATAAAATTAAACATTTATTAAGCTCCAACAATGGGCTAGCCCAGGTGCACAGGGAATACAAGGATGAGGTATAAAATAGATGAAGTAGATAAAATGTAATTGAAAAACTTAGAGAATGTCGGGAGTGAGGAAAGAATTTGAGATCCCTAGTTCAGACCAATTTTTAGAGGACAATGCCTTTCAATTAACAGAGAGGAGGGAAGGTAGAGCAAACATGTTTGGGGTAGGAGATATGGTACTGAGTTCAGTTTAGCAACAGCTGAAATCTGAAGTGATGGAGCACCCAGGTGACAGTTGGAGAAGTAGATCCAGAGCTCATTTGTGACATCTAAACTACGAAGAAGAGGGTGGCACAGATTGCCCAGGAAGAGTTTACAGAAGGAGAAGGCTAAAGAGCCAGTCCTGAACTCCAGGGGGCAGAGGAGGTGACCAGAGATGGGGAGAAGATCCAGGAAGAAGATGGGCAACAGAAGCCAAGACAGAAAAGACTCAAGACCACAATGATGACCGACTGCCAGTGGCTGCAGAAAGATCAATGAAGTTAGGGAAATCTTAAAAACCACTAAATTTAGAATCACAGATCACTGGAGATCTTTGAGGGATCACTTTCAGTGGAATGGCAGATGTGGAATCCAGAGAGGCATTGTTCACTCATTCTAACATTAATCGAGACCTTTGTGCTTTGGGGATAGGAAAATAACAGCAGAATATATGGGATTATTTGCAAATGATATTTGAGAGGTGGGGGAAGGTGGGGAAAGGAGATCGAGAGAACTTAGAAGTAGCCCATTCTTCAGTGGAGAGTGTGTAGGAAGGGAAGAGTAGGTTGGGTCTTCAGAAGACAGGTGTGACATGGGAATAATTGCTCAGGAAAGAAAAAAGAGAGAGACTGGAGATAAAGACAAAAGATTGATGACCGGTATCGAGAGCCCAGCTGAGGATGGAACTCATAAATTTGTAATGCGGCCAACCACCATGGTTATACAGTTTTTTCTTCCAGTAACGTCAGTAGCCTGAAAGCAACAGTGAGGACCACAGGCGGTTTGATGAAGCGCTGGCAGGCACATCAGGCTGAGCTGTCGGGGGCAGACAAAAACTTGAGGGGCTTGGTGATTTATCAGGGAACTTGGGGCCTAATGAAAAAATAAGAAGTCAACAATATTCTGACAGGTGAAAGGGACGGGAAGGGGAGTGAAGGGCCTGGAGAGTTTATTATTCAGGTTTGATGGTGAGGAAGAGGTGGAAAAATAGGATTTTATGAGATTTCTGAGGAGAAAAAGAATATAAAAATTGAGAAAAAAAGTCACAAAATTAAGAGCTACCAAATGCTTTAATAAAGCAAAGTACTGATTGTGCACTTTTCGAAGTGATACACTTCAATATGGCTTTCTCTACATAGCTTAAAATGTGCACTTTTCTCATAACATAAAGCAATTCCAAGTCCTATCAGGTCATTTCTGAAGCTTGCTATTACATGCCAAACTAAGAGATCCCTATCATGTTAATAAAATACTGCAATTTCTGATTATTTGGGAAGCTTTCAACTTTAAGAAGAAAAAGTAAAAAACGAAAATCTTCCAAATGAAAAAGATAAATAGGTAATTGTCTGAGACAATTACAATACTCCAATAGGACACTTTGACAAAGTCAAGCTCAAACTGGATAACGTCAATGACATAACCTGACACTAAGAATTCCTTGACCGCTATTGTCAAGAATCAGAATAGTCACTATTTAGCTTATAATTTATAATAGATAATTTCACTGTAGTTGAGAAGTTATTTCCCATCCATAAATTTGCTATCTGGGTATTTATCCTATTTGGGGGAGGGGAGAATTGATTCATGAGTGACTTAGTTATAGAAAATATAAATAAAGAAAACAAGACCTGTATCATTTTCCAATTCTCATGAATTCTAGGATTTATTTGGAACCCCTAAGAGAACTCTCTGCTTTTCTGGCATTTATACCCACATTTACATTTTTGTTCAAATGCATTGGTTTTGTACTGTTTAACTTTTAATAATTTGAATTTTAGGTATCACAGACACAAAATGCATTTGGCCAGATGTAATACAGGATAATGTCACGACTTCCTGCTCTTTTTCTATGTTGCTGAGGAAATATAAACAAAGCTTAGTCGAGGTCCCCACCCTAGACTGGGTCTATTTGCTCACTTTGGTGATAATACGTTTCTTCTTCCAGTACAAATATGTTTTAAGTGATATACATCAGTTCCTAATTTCAGATTCAGTGGGTAGAAAAAACTACCAACAACAACAAAGTCACACCAGAATGTAATGCAAATTGTCCTGTTCAAAGCACAACTGAATTCAAAATAATTGAATGAACAAGACTGAGAAGAAAATTTATCTCATTACAAAAATGGTTAGTCATAACAGCAATTGCACTTGCTGCTTTTTCTACCTTCAGAGACATCCAAGCTGGCTCAGGAGTTTATCAACCTGTCAAGAGGGGTGAGGTTGCTATCATGAAAGTAGCCTGGAACAGCAACATGGGGGACGAAGGCCCCTGCAGGTGGGAGGCTGATGCACTTGGCGCAGCTCTCAGCACAGAGTAGGTGCTTAATGAATATGTGCTAATAAACAATACCTAACAGATCAGATCACTGTGTGATGCTGGGAAAATTAATTAAGCTCTTTAGGACCCATTTGTATCTGGAAAATATGGATAATAACATCTGTCTCATAGAGTTGTGTGAATTAAATGAGACAATCCACATAAAGTACTTAGCACAAGGCCTTGCATGCACTAATCTCAGGAGGCCAAAGCATCAGGAACTTCCTAACAAGTGTGTGTTGTAAAAAAGTAAGTAGGCCTATAAAATCTTATAAAATATAAATGTTTATTTCCATCCTATTTTCTTTTATTTAGATCCTCTAAAAATCTGTTGTAAGACTTGTGTTACCCCATTTTACCTGGAATAGTAGAAAGAAAGGGGCAGTATCAGAACTATGGATATGGCAAACTAAAACACTTACAGCCAAACAGTATTTTCTTCTAAACATCCAAATTATTTTAGATATATGAATAATGACTATAATGAGATAGGTTTCTGTGGAAGGCTTATGGGAATCAGTCCCCTTCACAGGTTTTCATGCAAGAAGCATTTACTGATAGACAAGGCACTGTCCTAAGTGATAGAATTAAAGATGATAAATTGGTACTCACAGAAGGTACATACATACAGGTAATCATAAAACAATGGGGTAAGTGGGGATGTCATTCACATACATAGGAGCCCCAGATCTAATCCTTGACAGAGTTATCAGTGTGGGGGGAAGCTTCACATGGAGGCAGTCTCTGAAGCAAGAGGAATGGCTTGGGGGAAGATAAAATTAAAAATACACCAAGTTCAGAGACTTAAATACTTATGTCAGTTCTATTCTTGGCTGACTATGTAATCCTTCCATAGGATTACATAAGAATAAATATTTTCTCTCTTTCAGCCCTAAAAAACAACTACTGAGCAAATTACTATTTTGTTAGAGATAATAATCATATGTAAAATCAGAGAACTGGATGAAAGGTCCCAGCAGTTCTTAGCTTTAAGATTCCTTGTATGCCTGATCATCTTCCAAATGGTCTTAAAAACACCATTACACAAAAGCTCTGGGATTTTTAGGAACAAAAGAGATGTTTGATCCTGGTACTGATAGATAAAACCAGCCATAAACAACAGTTCTCAAGTGCTGGGAATTCCCCAATTCTACTTCAATAACGAAAGGTCACTGTAAATCCATAGGTGAAAATTTATAACCAACTGCTGAACCCTTGTACATCTCACCCTAAATTTTAACAGCTGCTTCTTTAAAAGTGATCATGATTATAGGTAGGGTGAAATGTACTAAGCAAAATACTTCCAAAGTATAAGTTCATATCCATGCCTTCAAAATACTTGCAAAATTTAATTTTTTTTCATGTACAGATCAGAATTTACAAAAACAAGTGTTAAGCACAGCTGTAATCATTTATAAAACTCTCCACTACAGCTATTTAACTTACACTCAATTTTTAGAATGAGCGTGGATGCCACTATTGGCTTCACATTCTATTACATTTGACATGTGCCTAGTTTTATTTCAAAAATGGGGCTTCACAAATCAAATGTTATTTTCCACACCTGAAAATTCATGAACTATATACCACTGCCAGCAGAAGTGCAACATGAAAACATAAGACCAGCTCAGCAGTAATCAGAAGAACCTGTTTTCACAAATGTTTGCCACTATACCAAAATTAGGCATAAATTTTAAAAGTTTGTTGGTTAGACACATCTCCTGAAAAGCAGTTCAATGACCATCAGAAAACAGAAGATTTTTTATCTTACATTGGATTTATTTATAAATATAAAAGATGAATCCTGGGGCCGGCCCGGTGGCGCACTGGATAGTGCGCCGCTTGGGAAGCACAGCGGCGCTCCCGCCCGAGGGTTCGGATCCCACATACAGACCGGTTCCCGCTCACTGGCTGAGCGAGGTGCGGGAGCAACACCGAGGGTTGCAATCCCGTTGCCAGTCCCCGGTCCGGTACGGGGGCAACACTGAGGGTTGCGATCCGTTGCCGGACATGGAAAAAGACAAAAAAAAAAAAAGATGAATCCTCTGAATCATATTCAACAAACAGTAAATGATGTAGAAAATAATTTAATATTCCAACAAGCAACATAAAATTCCTGGTTATATATTGCAAGTAACACTATCAGCAACAGTAATGTAAAGGTCCAATTCTCTATAAGCACAGAAGATGGTGATGCTGTGGCTGTAACCTGAAAGGCCCTGTACAACTTTGCTCACTCTCTGGAAACAATTTTTTTGACATATGATCTTTTCTATAACATGCAAAAGCCATTAAGATTCTCTATAATGTTGTGAATTTCAAAGACTATGGAGAAGCATGATATATTTTTGTCCTATAGAAAACAAACTATAAAACAATCATACATTTTAGTATCCTCTGATTACATGGCAAGGGCACTTTTAGCTTAAGAATCATATTATCTAAATTAAAAAATTACCAACCCTACCAAACTAGAAACTAGACAATCTAAGTTACAATCCTGGTTCTGATTCTTTCTAACTATGTGAACTTCAATTTGGCAGCATAGAGACGTCAAGGACTGGAACTAGTGACTCCAACACCGCAAAGACTCTCTTGATCTTTCACCTCCATCTCTTTTGCATGTTGGCCTGATTCTCTCCATCTCCAGAATAGTTTCTCCATGTAGTAGAGATCATGAGGCTGAATTTGCATACTCCCAGAGGAGCACTCTGATTCAGCCAGTTTAGCTTATGTGTGTAGTACCAGACCAATCGCCACAGGCTAGGAAATGGTATACTATAATTATGACAGTTTTGATCAATCAATAAAGACAGAGTTGGAATAGAAACATGAATTTTTTTTAATTAAGCAAACTTTAATTGAACTTAAATTGTTATTTTAATTAATTAATTAATTATTATTACTTTTACTTTCTAAGATGCTATTGTGGAGCAGTTGGGGGCAGGGAGATAGGGGAAGTGGGGGAAAGAGGGGAAGGAGGAGGAAGGAGGGAGGGGAGACATGGTTGAGGCCTGTGGCACCCCCCTCATTCTGGCAAGGGAGCCCAGGGGGCATCTCGCTGTAACTCGGGCTGGGCTAGTTGCAGACCTGGAAGGGAGGGTGGCATGGCTGAAATCCTTGGCCCCACCCTGCCCCAGGAGCCTGGGATGCTTCTTCCAACAAGCAACATAAAATTCCTGGTTATATATTGCAAGTAACACTATCAGCAACAGTAATGTAAAGGTCCAATTCTCTATAAGCACAGAAGATGGTGATGCTGTGGCTGTAACCTGAAAGGCCCTGTACAACTTTGCTCACTCTCTGGAAACAATTTTTTTGACATATGATCTTTTCTATAACATGCAAAAGCCATTAAGATTCTCTATAATGTTGTGAATTTCAAAGACTATGGAGAAGCATGATATATTTTTGTCCTATAGAAAACAAACTATAAAACAATCATACATTTTAGTATCCTCTGATTACATGGCAAGGGCACTTTTAGCTTAAGAATCATATTATCTAAATTAAAAAATTACCAACCCTACCAAACTAGAAACTAGACAATCTAAGTTACAATCCTGGTTCTGATTCTTTCTAACTATGTGAACTTCAATTTGGCAGCATAGAGACGTCAAGGACTGGAACTAGTGACTCCAACACCGCAAAGACTCTCTTGATCTTTCACCTCCATCTCTTTTGCATGTTGGCCTGATTCTCTCCATCTCCAGAATAGTTTCTCCATGTAGTAGAGATCATGAGGCTGAATTTGCATACTCCCAGAGGAGCACTCTGATTCAGCCAGTTTAGCTTATGTGTGTAGTACCAGACCAATCGCCACAGGCTAGGAAATGGTATACTATAATTATGACAGTTTTGATCAATCAATAAAGACAGAGTTGGAATAGAAACATGAATTTTTTTTAATTAAGCAAACTTTAATTGAACTTAAATTGTTATTTTAATTAATTAATTAATTATTATTACTTTTACTTTCTAAGATGCTATTGTGGAGCAGTTGGGGGCAGGGAGATAGGGGAAGTGGGGGAAAGAGGGGAAGGAGGAGGAAGGAGGGAGGGGAGACATGGTTGAGGCCTGTGGCACCCCCCTCATTCTGGCAAGGGAGCCCAGGGGGCATCTCGCTGTAACTCGGGCTGGGCTAGTTGCAGACCTGGAAGGGAGGGTGGCATGGCTGAAATCCTTGGCCCCACCCTGCCCCAGGAGCCTGGGATGCTTCCAGTGGTGGCTCAATGGTTGTTGCTGGGCTGGATGCTGACATCGTAAGAGTGTGGCCGAGGCCCCTGGCCCTCCCCCAACCCCAGCTTGGGAGCCTGGGGGGCTTCCAGTCCTTCTATGTTTTACAGGTATTCTTTGGTGGTGTTAGATCTTTACTGGTTAATATCAGAACTTTGTCTCTGATCTGTGCGGTTTTTTGTTTTCTTTGTTGGATTATTAGCTACCCCTACCACTTAAAGTGCAGACTGGAACTAGTTTGTTGTCCTTTCCTTACTGGGGGAACTTCCTGTGGAGACCAGGACTTGAGCCCTATGGTTGAGCTAAATTGCTTCTGTGCTGCTGATTCTCTGGGGAAGGCTTTTTTGTGCAGCTCAGGTTGTAACTGCTGATCTTAGAAGCACTTCTGCGTCTTGTGAGGTTCAGTACACCTGGGTTGTGTGGAAACTCTATCTCTGGGGAAGGCTTTTTTGTGCAGCTCAGGTTGTAACTGCTGATCTTAGAAGCACTTCTGGGTCTTGTGAGGTTCAGTACACCTGGGTTGTGTGGAAACTCTAGCCTGGGCCTGTCTTTTCAGCAAACTGCACCTCCTGCAGTTCTATATTATATCCTTCCTGACCAGTCACCACTGAGTGGGCCTGTGCTGATTGGAAGGCAGATCAGCTGTCCACACTGTGCCTTAATTATCCCCCAGTGGGCCTGTCTCCCCCACTGCCCATGCTCCAAACACTTCCCATGGGACAGGCCATGTGCCGGTCCCTTGTGATGACTCACTGGCCTCTGAGTGGCTCCTTTATTCCACTGTCTGTGGCCCCTCACTCCAACGTGGGTCCATGGGAACCTTGTTAGTGGTCTTGTTGGCCTGGGGGCCACCAAGGCCCTCTCCTCTGCAGACACCAAGCAACTTCATACGAAGGGCACAGCTACGGCTTTTGCCAGCTCTTTCTCTATGTGCTCACCAGGGCCAGCCTTAAAATGGCCGGGGCTCGAAACAGTCGGAGCAGTCTCTTCTCTCTCTTATCCTCACTTCCCCTGCCTTCACAAACTCCATAGGTCTCTTCTCCTCCCCTGAGCTCTAGCGGCCCTCGCTTGACAGTCATTGCTTTTTAATAGTTGTAAACTGGTTGATTGTGGGAGAGGGTGATGCTGGGGACCATCTATTCCACCATCTTGACCGGAAGTTTCCTTACTGACTTCAATTGTGATATGGAAATACATTTCAACTGACTTAAGTCCAACACCAGTGAAGAAGTATTTCATGCCAGGAAGGCAAATCCATACCCAGACTGTCTATTCCAATAAGGACAAAATGCTGCCCCTTCGATGAAGGAAGCAGTACAAGGTAATCAACCTGCCACCAGGTAGCTTGCTGATCACCTCAGGGAATGGTGCCATATCTGGGGTTCAGTGTTGGTCTCTGCTTTTGGCAGACTGGGCACTCAGTGGTGGCCATAGCCAGGTCAGCCTTGGTGAATGGAAGTCCATGTTGCTGAGCCCGTGCATAATCTCCATTCTTGCTGCCATGGTCACTTTGTTCATGAGCCCACTGAACAATGACAGAGGTGGCTGTAGAAAGAGGCTGACTGGCATCCACAGAATGGGTTGTCCTATCCACCTGATTATTAAAGTCCTCCTCTGCTGAGGTCACCCTTTGGTGGGCATTCACGTGGGAAATAAATATCTTCACATCTTTTGCCCTCTCAGAGAAGTCTGTCCATATACCTCTTTCTAAAATTTCCTTGTCACCAATTTTCTAATCATGTCCCTTCCAAGTCCCTCACCATCTGGCCAAACCATTGGCTACAGCCCATGAATCAGTATATAATTGCATATCTGGCCATTTTTCCTTCCAAGCAAAGTACACAGTCAGGTGCACTGCCCACAGTTCTGCCCATCAAGAAGATTTCCCTTTACCACTGTCTTTCAGGGATGCCCCAGAAAGGGGCTGTAATGTAGATGTCCAGAAAGCAGCTGTCCACTTTTGAGTTGTGCCTGCATATCATGCAGTATCATCTGTAAACCAGGCCCTAGTCTTCTCTCCCTCTGTCAACTTGTTATAGAATATACCCCATAAGGCTAAAGGTGCAGGCAGGGAGAGAGAAGGCAGCATAGCAGGAGTAGGAACCATGGGCATTTGGGCTAGTTCTTCGTGTGACTTACTTGTGCCTTCAAGACCTGCTCAGGCCTGATCTTGTATATATAGCACTTTCATTTCATGATGGAGTGCTTCTGTGCATGCCCAACCCTATGGCTTACTGGGTCAGGTGACTTACTTGTGCCTTCAAGACCTGCTCAGGCCTGATCTTGTATATATAGCACTTTCATTTGATGATGGAGTGCTTCTGTGCATGCCCAACCCTATGGCTTACTGGGTCAGATAACACCCCATTCATGAAGGGCAGCTCAGGTCTATGGTAACTTGGTGGCCCACAGTCAAGC
>NW_007731041.1:87823-103925 GCF_000696425.1 Galeopterus variegatus | reverse complement strand
AAAGGCATCTGAATTTTAGTCAGATTTATCTCCCATCCTCTGACATGCAAATATCTTACCAATAAGTCCAGAATAGCAGCTACTTTATGCTAGGTCCAATCAGCATAACATCATCAATGTAATGGACCAGTATAGTGTCTTGTGGAAGAGAAATTTGATCAAGATCCCTGCAAACTAAATTGTGACGTAGGCCTAGAGAATTAATATACCCCTGAGGTAGGACAGTGAAGGTACATTGTTGGCCTTGCCAGCTGAAAGCAAACTGCTTCTCATGGGCCTTACAGATGGGGATAGAGAAAAAGGCATTTGCCAGATCAATGGCTGCATGCCAGGTATCCAGAGATGTGTTATTTTGCTCAAGCAATGAAACCACATCAGGTACAGAAGCTGCAATTTGAGTCACCACTTGGTTAAGGTTAGGATAACCCAGTGTCATTCACAGGCCAAATAGGAGAATTGAATGGTAATGTGGTGGGATATGGTGGGAATTACCACTCCCGCATTTTGAAGGCCCTGATAGTAGCCCTAATCTCTGCAATCCCACCAGGGATGTTGTATTGTTTTTAATTTACTATTTTCCTAGGTAGAAGCAGTTCTAATGGTTTCCATTTGGCCTTTCCCACCATAATAGTCCTCACTTCACAGGTCGGAGAACCAATATGAGGATTCTGCCAGCTACTAAATATGTCTATTCCAATTATGCATTCTGGAAGTGAGGAAATAACCACATGATGGGTTTGGGGATGCAATGGATGCACTGTCAGATGGACTTGGGCTAAAACTCCATTAATTACCTGGAAACATTCTCACAGACACACCCCAAAATAATGTTTTACCAGGTTTCTAGGTATTCCTTAATCTAGTCACGGTGACACCTAAAATTAACCATCACAGCGACCTTTTAGAAATAAGCAAACAAACAAAAACGATGGAAAGAAGAAATAGTCACGGTGACACCTAAAATTAACCATCACAGCGACCTTTTAGAAATAAGCAAACAAACAAACAAAAACGATGGAAAGAAGAAATAAAAAATACCACATGGATATGGGCCCAATACTGAGCTCTTCTTGGTTTGTATAGTTAAAACAAAAATAGCATTGAAGGAATTACTCACCTCCATATGCCATATGTTACATCCATGGAAGAATACTGTGAACAGAGAGGAGGCATAAATCTTATTGCATATTAAATTCAAAAGAGTCTATATTTATGTGGGTCAAGATGTAGATTTTGAACATCTATTGTATTTGTTGGAATATGCCAGCAACTTAACATGCAATTAGAACTTGTTTAAAAGACGCATAGGTTTTTTCAATACTTGACTTGTCTGGAAGCAAATGTATTCACACTAGAAGGACTTAAACAGAAGCTGGATGTCCACATAACTAGGATACTGAAGATGGACTTTCTATACTGGATAGCAAGTCTCACTAATTGAACTTCAAAGTGCCTCCTAATTCTAATATTTTGATAGAATTATGCCATTTTAAGTCTCCCAAAGGGATATTCCTTGACAAAAGTAGCTATATTTGCAAATCACAGAGCAAAGGGGAGCTGATACAGAAAATACTGTTAGCTAGTTTTTTGAGTCATCGACAATTACTGTCATTAACATCATCTATTAAATAAGATGCCATGTTAATTTGACTTGCAATATTAAATTAGAAGTTAGTTTTTATTCAAGAGTTTAGTAAGATAACATGGCCCACTGTTCAGAAGAATAAAGCCACACATCAGGGAAATTAACAGTTCTATTTCATATGTAGATGGGTTCTGGACCTTAAATTTCACCAGATATTTTAAGGTCATCAGAGAGCTGAAACATAAGTGTGGACTAAGTGATGGAGGACCAGACCAAATAAGGGAGTCTGGCTTGTAGTCCACTTCTCAACTGACGAGTGGGGGCTGCATACACTTAACTTGTTTGTGTCTTAGTTTTTTTCACCTAAAAAATACTCCAGTTATACAAAGTAGATTCTAAGATTCCTTTCAACTTTAATATTCCTTTAAATTATTCCATGTAGAAAACAAAATACAGCTTGAGATAATAAAGTTGGTAATAAAAAATACCCAACAAATGGAACATACTAGCCAATCAATTTTCAACAAAACTAACATACTACTATAGATGGAAAGCAATTCGTAGGAAAGAAAAAATAAGCAGTATAGTCATAAAACAAGCAAGTGTGCCTTATTTCCTTGTAATTGATGTTTTTTCTAATTCATCTGGGATTTCTTGAGTCAAACAACATACAGCTAAGGCTTAACTCATCCAGGATCTCACATCCAAGACCTGTCAGCTCAATAATCACTGTTTTTAACACAGAAGTCAATGGTTTCCGTGTGTATAAGCACTAGAGAAGCAAGGATAGCCTGGGAAATGTGCTTTCTTCTTTCCTTGCCCGTCCCCTGTCATCCTACATAGGCTGGGGAAGTCAACAGCACTTTGATTATGTGTTCAGCTCTTATGTATATTACAGCGGGGATCAGCCATTTTCCAAAGTACATGTCAAAGTCTCACTCTATCTTTTTTCTACACTTATCAACAGAGAGAATCCTAATCAGATATCAGTTCCTTAAAGCAGAGAGAGTGTGCTTATATGAATTTACTGGGAAAAAAAAAAATCTAGTTAAAGGGACTAGTGAGAAATCACCCACACCAATGCCTAAAAAATCTCATTCTACAAACACCCACCACCCAAACAGCTTTTTTCTCTAAGAAGAACAATGCACAAAGTTTTTCAATAAAATAAAAGAAAGTGAAGCACTCCTTTTAAAATGCAGTTTGAACATCTAAGGCACTTCAAAGCCTCAATTGCCTAACTAGAGATTTTAATGTATACATTGCTTAATAAAATAACTTAGCTAACAGTGATTTTAGACACACACATCTCCCCCCCACATCACAACTGTTGTTTAATATCTATTATAATAGGTAAACAACAACAACAAAACAACAAATAGAATAATCTGTAAATACACATGACCCTTTTTCAAAATGTCTAAACCATATTCATGTTCTGCCCTTTCTCCAGTTTCCCTGAAATGACCTCAGGAGGAAAAGTTAATGGGTCACTAATGACTGCCTTGAGCAGCTTTCCCATACAGCTTTTCTTCTACAGAGGTGAGTCAGGATGAAAACAGAGAAGAGCGCTATACCATTGAGGGACCCCATGCCTAATTCAACGCCGTTACATGTGTGCAAAAGGGGCCAGGGTCTTACGTGAAGGGGATCACATAATCGCCTTCATAAAAGATAAATAAATTCCTCTTTTTCAACTGCATGGACAGTGGCAAGTCAGAATTTTTATCACGGATAAGAACAGTGATAAGAGAATGCTAGTAAAATTTACATTATGTTTTACAACTTAAATAGTATCCAGTGTGATGAAATAAAAATATACATAACAGTAGGTTCAGACATTTTACTTTTGCATGACAGATTAATTAAAATGACTTATCAGAGCCTTTAAAAAGACATTGCTATAACACAATATTTAGTGAAAGCAAATGAAAGCACCAAACATAATAAAATTGAATTTTAGTGTTCTCTTCTAGCTTTTCATTACATTCAGGTTTATAATAGTTTTAAAATCAACCCCGTTTTTCTTAAGGAAAAATACCAAATGGATCATCTATGGGAGAATTTCATAGAGTAAATGGCTTCTTGGTGGATACAATTAAATAAAAGATGCAGTCTAGGATTTACCAATTCAGGATTTCATGGGTTTATAAAAATTCTCCAAAACTCCTTAACATTCAATGACAGGTTATAATCTTAAAATAACATGAACTGCTCTACTGGTAATTTCTGCCAGAAAAACAATTCCTTCAGGACATTCAGGTGAATATTTGGTTTAAATCCCAGTTTAAAAATCTTTCTGTCAATACCTTACCTGACTTGTTTTAGAAATGAAGTAAAATTTAAAATCACATAATTCTATAACTGGATATATCTTTAGAAATAAAGCCACCTTGTGTCACATTTTAGGAAACAAAACCCCAGAAATGTTTGGTGATTTGCCCAAGGCACCTGTCTAGTTTATTTAAACTCCAACTCTAGAATTAAAAAAAGAATAGATGAGTTATGAAAGCAGTTTTTAAAAAATCAAATACAGCCATCTCATGTACATAGGCATACATCGAGTCAGTACAAAGTCAGGGGACATTTAAAATCAGTCTGTCATCATCATCATTGCTAAAATTCAATTTTGACAGAGATACAGAAAAATCACCATGTTTTAGAACAACTTCTCTTTCATAGAACCTGACCTTATTGACACTTTAAATTAGGCTTTGGTATTTAATGAGATTATAAGTGATCCTGTATTTAAGATGATGGAAAGGATGGTGAAATTCCAAATCAGAAGCCACAATAGAAGAGCCATTAGGATAAAGTTAAATATTGGTAAGCACTTGAACATGTACTATTAAAAGGAGGGCAGACTTTTATTGGGGAATTTCCTGGGGAATTCCTTCTAGCTCAGTCTTTTGTTATTATATGTATAAAGTCCTTGTGGAAATCAGAACTAATGGAAAAACTGACAAGACAGAGAGTTAAGTTTCTTTCAAGAAATAAAACAAACACTACTAAGAGGAAAACAAGAACAAGACTTCTGGTTTACCAATAACGTCATTAAGATGTAAATGTCATCAGTAAATTCTACCAATTTTTTGAGCATTAATGTAAATAGTTTTTGAACCTTCATGTAAATAGTTTTTTAATCCATCTAGGGAAACACATATGGCGTAAACTTTCGAATTATTCTAAAGTCTAATTAAAACGGCTACTCAGTAGATGTAATTGAACTCAACCATATTACCAATTTGAGAGGATTGGTCTTAAGCTTCAAAGTCTTGCTCTTTAATACTTTCTACAGCTGTAAAGTACAAGTGGATTTCTTCCCTATCCAATTCAGAGAGGCCCTGAAACTGTAGCCAAAAGATGCACTGAGAGGTCATTACATTACACAAGAGGTCTTCAAAAAGTTCATGGAAAAATTCGTATCATCTCTTAATTCTATTCTTTTCACAGACTTTTTGAAGTACCCTTTTATTATATGTGTTCTTTAAATGCCCTGAGTATTTGACATTTGATGAAATGCCGAATTGCAAGTGACTGAGTCCACTGTAACACATTCTGTTTACTACATAGAAGTTTGAAGTTGGGGATTCAATTCACATCTAACTCCACAAACTTATATTCATGTATTACATAATGGGTACTATATGATAAACAACAGGAAAAACATGTCCATTTCACATCTAAAGCAAATGACTTCTGATGCTGAACATCTTCTCCTTAGCATGACCTTGGCAAATCAGATAAGATATGATACTCTTTGAGTTATTGTACTAGATGTATAAAAACTGCTACCTTAGTTATATCGTTCTTCTAACTTTAGTTTGGAAATATGTCTTGGACACCTCCATAAATGTTTCTCCTTTTAGGCACATTTTGTAAATTTACAGAGTATTTCTGTTGTTTTTAAATTCTCACCAAAACTAGTAGGATGCAAGCATTTGAGAGATATTGTTTGATTCTACTTGTACAAACATACATCACAATACAAACTTGAGAAGGTGTGAATTTGACTCAGAGTATTTCTGTTGTTTTTAAATTCTCACCAAAACTAGTAGGATGCAAGCATTTGAGAGATAGTTTGATTCTATTTGTACAAACATACATCACAATACAAACTTGAGAAGGTGTGAATTTGACTCCGTATATACTGACTGCAAGAAATTTGTACAAGGAATACCAAACAAATTAAAAGTGCCTAAGCTTTTCTTCCCCAAATTTCCAAGTTTTCAGAATTATACATGCGAGCTGACAGTATTCTTTTGATGTGACACAAATTTTATTAAAGTCTAGAAAACACAGACTGAAAACTAAATTTAGAAAACATAGACTGCCACTACATTGGAACAGATTATTCATGTAAAAGCATTATAAAAGGGAAACATCTCTAAAACTCAGAAATTATTCTGTAAAGGCAACATAGGCATATTATTCAAGCAAATATCAGATAATTACCATATTGCATTATTGTGTTATTGCCACCACATGAATTTTCAACCCTCAACCTTCATCTATCACAATGGAATGTTGGCATTTAGAACTAATTCTCATGGCTTTCGATACCACAGAAACTGGCGTCTAAATTATTTATTAGTCAATGGTCAGAGATTGTAAATGGGATGCATTCATGGCTAAACATTAAAAGGCTAGGAAGAATTAGGACTGAAATACAAGTTTATAAAGATCCTTATTCAAGAAGATAAAAAATAATTTTTAATGTTTAAATTGTAGGGCATACATTAACTGTCATCTCCCCCCATTTAGGGCACATTGTAAACTCAGTGATCTTTGCATGTAGCTGCTTTCTCTCTGCACCCTTAGGCATTTCTGGGCATTTAAAATCTATTGGGACAGAATCTAAACCTCACCAGGAACTTAAAGCATTGACAGGTACAAGAAAAATTTCTCATTCTCTGCTATTTATAAGCTAATTTGCAAATGTCTCAATATGTATATATTATTTCATTCTACAGGTATCGGTGCTTCTCGTTGACAGCAAATAAAGAGTTCTCTTAATTTAATAAGAAAACTATGAACATGCATCAGAGAAAAGCATTTGAACTTCGTTGTATAAACAGCACCTCAGATTAATCATAGATAACTGTCCAGAAGTCTGTATCAGGAGCATTAATCATCAGCATCAACTTGAACATGAACAATTCCAAATGAACTAGCTTTCACTATTTTGAAAGCAAAAACAAAAAAACAAACAAAAACCCCCCCGCTTACTGAAAAACAACTACAACAGAACACATTCTAGCCACCTCATATGCTGATATCTAAAAAAAAAGATACTTTTTTGACTGGCTCATTAAAATGATAACATAATCAATTAATTGCACCTAAAATATTAACGATGTTTATAGACTTTGGCTGGTTATACTGTCTAGATACTAGCTGAGGGCTATTCTTGCAACAAATCAAGCAAATGTAGCACTTCAGTACTTACAGACTGCTCAGAGAGAACACCATCTGGGAAACCTTTTGCATTTAAAGACTAAAGCTCCACACAAGGTTTATTGTTAGCCCCAGCATGCTAGAGGGAACAGTGGGGAGGGAAGCGCTTACTTCGAAAATGCTCTGAAGCGTAATAATAGACATCCTCATAGCCCTCGTGGTAATCCTCTTCTGGTCGGTACTTTTTTCCCTTTCTTCTCCTAGATCTTCTTATCTGCTTGACAAAACCCAGGAAGCGGTCCATCTCTCACTCACCGCGCAGCAGCCCGGCTCAGCCAGCACCAGAGCGCAGCAACAGCCCAGCTGCTCGGGGAGTCGGTGGAGCATGAATGACCAGCACCAGACCTGGGGACCGGGACGGGCTACCCTCCTATCTGCCTCCGAGCTACCATCCACGCAGAGATTTTAGCCATGGGAGGGGGAAAAAAACAAACAGGGATATGGGTTTACCTTGACAAGATTTCTCATTTAGCTCAATAAACTGTCAAATCTGCAACAACAACAACAACAACAAAAAAAGGAGAAAAGAGAGAAAGTGAAATGAGCATGAAAGACTAAAAGACAAAATCAACGGCAAAGCTTTGGATTTTAAATAGCTTCAGAACAAAACAAAACAAAGTTAAGAGATTCAGCTGAGGCAAGGGGAGTCCCAGCACTAGAATTTCACTATCCAATGTCTCCACCATCAGGGGCGGGGGTGTAGGAGAAGAGAGGGGCGGGGAAATGGTTAGTCAATGGACGGAACCAAAGCTAGAGATGGAACCCACTTTTTCCTACCTGATAATATCATTTCCGAATCCCAGTACCCGGTATCTCAAAGCACATGCTTGGGAAACTTCTTGGAAAGCTATTGTTTTGCAATGGGCAGACTGATTAACCCTTTGTGCTCTCACATATCATATTAATGAGCAGTAAAGTGGTTTCATCCATATGCACAGCCCTCTTGCTGACAAGAGTGTGCTGTATGTGTTAATTGGAGCAGCAGGCAGAAGGCTCAGCAGCTGCTTCCAAATGACAGGTTTACCCACTGGGCATTAATGTATTCCGAACACTATTTGATCTAAATATTAAAATACACTTCACAGAGAAGCTTCTCATAGGCTTAGTAACAGAATACCATAATCAGCAGATAAAGGAAACTGCATGATTTTAGGGAAAAGAAATACAAATAATCCAACTCTGCTTACACTGCACTCAAATATAACTAGCTGAGTTATGTGGTTTTTTTAAAAAAAAAATATGAAAACAAATGGGCTAAACAGAAAATAAAACCTCGTTCTTTTTGTTGAAGATGGCAAACGGAGAGAAATTTTGAAATGTGCTCACAACCCATCTATCATTTATCTCTAAACATCACAAGATTTAAAAAAGAAATTTTTTTAAGTACGGTAATCAGAAACACTTCAGAGTAGGTAAAAGAGGTACTCTAAAGTCTAACAGATCAGCATTCATCATGGATAATCTTTTTCTCTCTAGCTTCTTCTTCAGGTCTTTAAATGAAAAGGAATTTTTAACACCAAGAAAAAAACAATATAATTAATCCAATATAATTAATCAAGTATGTCAGCATATTACCCACTAAACTATGATATTCTACAGCTTCATGCTCCCAGAAATGTAAGTTCGAAAATGCTTCTTACTCGGGCCGTCCCGGTGGCGCACAGCTACAGTGCGCCGCTTGGGAGCGCGGGCGCTCCCGCCAAGGGTTCAGATCCCACATACAGACCAGTTCCCGCTCACTGGCTGAGCGAGGGGTGGGCGCAGCACCGAGGGTTGCGATCCCGTTGCCGGTCCTGGTCCGGTATGGGCACGACACTGAGGGTTGCGGTCTGTTGCCGGACATGAAAAAAAGACAAAAAGGAAAAAAAAAAAAAAACAATGCTTCTTACTGTAAAGGTCCTTCAACACGCATGTAATATCAAGTTGGTAGGGCCATCCCAGAGGGAACTGATTTCACTTTGCCACTGTCTGTTAGATTCACAAACAATTTGTCTCTCTTCTAGATTTAGACAGTACTTTATTTTCAGATATTAATTGCTAATGATGGAGTAGGGAGAAATTTACCTAGAGAGGCAAATATTCATCAGCCAAAAATATTTAAGCTCTGAAGTATGCAAAGTTACTTTCCATGGGTCTATGAATTTCCTTTATTCCTAGAGGCCCCCATTTGTTATGCCCCGAGTGAGTTTGTGAAGAGAAACACAAACTTAATGATGCTGACAAAAAGATGCTATAAAATGTTTTATGGGGCCGAGCCCGTGGCGCACTCGGGAGAGTGCTGCGCTGGGAGCGCAGTAGCACTCCCGCTGTGGGTTCGGATCCTATATATGGATGACCAGTGCACTCACTGGCTGAGCGCGGTGTGGCCGGTCTCAAAAAGGACAAAAAAAAAAAATGTTTTATGAACATCTTTAAACAAAAAATCACTTGTACTTAGGTTCCAAATCCTTCCTTTATTATTCTTACTTCCTTAACCCAAACAAATTAGAACAATTTAAAAATAACAAACTAGAAATTTGAAGATCTGAAGTCTAGACCTTGAACAGGTCACTAAATAAATAATAATTATACATAATCTTTTAATTTAATCTAACAGCCCTTATAATGAGGTGAGTATCCTTATACCTCTACAGATGAGGAAAGAAGGTTCAAAGATGTTTTAGTGGCTTGTCCAAGATCATGAAGTTAATACTGCCACAGCAGTTGGTATCAGATATTTTTTACACAAATTCAGACATTATCTTGTCTACCTAAGAATTACCTGCATTCAAGATTCATTCTTTTCTACGTACATTTGCTCTTGAAACAGAGTTTGAAAATAGTTGTTGACTTTCATATTTAATTGGACCAAACATTTATCTTGGTTTATGTGATTAATTTATTAAGTACACTTGCCCCCCAGAGATAATGCAGGCAACAAATTTTACCCGACTACACCCAAATTATTATAATTCTTAAATTAGTAGAGTCTATATATTTAAGTTTTGTATTTACAAACTCCCAGTTCAGTCTGAAAGGACTGACTTATAGAACAGATGATGCTTTGATCTTCAATAGAGAAAAGATCCCTTTTGCCCAGAGCAACTTAAAATATTCCACTAGAGTTTAATGATTTTTAATTTTAGTATTTAATGAAACTCATTTTCTCAAGCTGTCGTAAGCAATCATTTTTGCACAAGAACCAATGGAGACAAAGTAAAATTATCTACATACCAAACTTTGTTTTCAGAATAGACAGAAATTGTGCTTAAGCACCTTTCTATTATTTGCTTATTTTTGAGGGATTTTATTTGGGAGGTTAACATTTCAGTATCTGATGTCATAACACATGGGCGATGTGAGGGAGGGGGAAGCATGTGCTTATGTGTCACAGCTCAAAACACTTGCTGCTCTGCCAGGGGTGGTGAAAGTAGACAGGATCCTCTTACTCAGTCTTCCTGAATACATACATCTGAATTCTTCCCGTCCTTTATCCTAAATGTTCCATATTTAGAAATTGAGGAACAATTTAAAATCTAAAATGATGCAACAGTTAGCCAATACCCCAGAACAATTGACACATCAGTAGAGTGTAGTTCAAGTGCATTCATTGAGGAGTACTACTCTTTTTTGAGAGAGAATTGCCTTTTCACCCTATAACGCAAACACGGGTAAGTGGTGCTATTTACAGTCTAAACAGATGGGACAGGTTAGAGGTTGCAAACGGCAATTCACAGAACAAATATCTCCTGCAGATGTGTTCTGTTTGGCTCACACAAGTGTGTGGAGTTTTGTTGTTGTTTGTTTATTTTAATTTTTTAAAACTGGCTAACATCTAAAAGTCAGGAGATTTCACAAGTAAATCAGACATTTGATTTTTTTATTGAAATATCCAAAGATCTGGCAACCCTAGACCCGATTCCAACATGGCAACTATTGATTAGAGCTGCGTGGTGGCTGCCACTCATAGTAAACATGTGCTTTCCTCTCAGCCCCAGTCCCTTCCCCTGGGCACAATTCACTCCTTCAGTTACCACCTGGCCCCTGCAGGCATTTATGCTTGTGAATCATGGCTGAGGTACTGTCCTGACTAGCCAGTCCCAAAATGCTAATTACTTTTTAAAAAATCCAAACTCTCCTATATTTTCATATAAAGAAAGCAGGCTATTATAACTAATTGGTTTTGGTTGACCTAAATGATCACTATAGCGCTAAATTTCTTAGAAAAACATTGTTCATATGAGAAAACAAAGCAGGTTAAATTATTCCACAAATGTACTTCAACCAAGAATAGCAAACACATGTTATCAAATGTTTTTTAAAGTGCTGCTAATTATTTTCTTTCTGGGAAGTAGGCAATTGCCTGTACAGCATTTACATGGTTTCCATACTCCTCTAAATTAAATTCCCATCCCCCATTTAGTAAAAAAATGTATCAATTATTGAGATTGAACCTTCAATTTATAACCTTCCGTAGATCACTGATTACTGAGTACCTTTCTGTGCATATTTAGATTGAGTAACAGTTACAGTATTTTCTGAGTAGCAGTTTGGATTGTACAGTCTATCAGAGAAATCTTTAAGACATTAAATTAATCTGGCCCTTTTAGATGTCATGGAGTCTGCAAGTGATGCCTAGGACTGTGTCAGCCTTCCTGTGACCTCTGGAGAAACACCCTGACATGCTGAGGTTGGCAGAGTGGGAGGGGAACAGCACTCTGGTCCCTGACGATGATGGTATTCTTAACCCTGTCAGACTCAATACTGCTTAATTGTAGCAAATAATTTATAATACTTTACTAAACGAAATACATAGATCATGTGACTCATGCACACATAATGGAAACACAAATATCTAAAAAAAAGTATTATTTAAATATATGTTTAATAATATGTATTTAAATAAGTGAATCAGTTGTTTGTGTGTGTGTGTATGTGTTTATTTTAGCAGCTGGACAGTAAGGGGATCTGAACCCTTGACCTTGGTGTTATCAACACCAAGCTCTAACCAACTGAGTTAACTAGCCAGACTAAGTAAGTGAATCTGAGGGCATGACTACAACAGTAGATGTTTTCAGATCCTTGCAATCACTTCTAATAAATAGTTTTGAATTTAAGAGGTGATCAGAGGTCATTCTACATAAGGTACAGAAAATAAAAAGGTAGACAGGTGGACACCAGAATAAAACTACTATATGTTTACTATATACTAAAATTGTGAAAAATACCTTATGCCAGCTTCTAGGCTCAAACAATTATAAACAGCTTTTCACTTACAGGAATATTTATTCATATGGATATTTGAGTGTTGTACAAAATTTCAGTGTGTAAGCATTTCTTTCTAATGTCAGTACTTCCAGCAACCCAGACGGCCATCCACCAAGTGCTAGTAACCGTACCCCCACCCCCAGAATGGTGACAAGCCAAAACATAGAAAAAAAAACTTATTTTTAGAAGACTTTTTCCCTGAATAATTCCTAATTGAGCCTATAATTTTATTCCATCCATTCACTAATTATTTGAGTTGTTTAGTAAATAAAGCATTGAGCCACCTGCCCTAGCAGTTATACATAGAGCCCAAGTTAGTTGGTCTGCAAATTGATGAATAAACTAAGCCAATTCATCCATCTGTGAAATATTTCAAGGTCGACCCTCCATTGGCTACAAGATTTTGAGTTAAAAAGACAGTGGAGGACGGTGCTTACAGTTTGATAATGTTTGCTTACTGAGCGTGAAATGAAATTTAACTGTGGCGTGTCTGCATTTGTAAATTTATTGTGGTTGTTTAGACTTCTTACAAAATGAAATGCCAGGCAGTCATTCTGAGATTTCAAATATATTAGGCTTCAAAGGGCTCAGATAACTGAGGTTATTCTTTCAGTTTCAAAAATTGTTTTCTACTTTCTCACCATATTGAATTAATATATTCATTCAATAACTAAGTGTGGAATGAGCATAGGAGAATAAAAATAAAAGCTTAAAAATAATTTCTGAATTTGAAATGCTAAGTGTGCCATCTGAATATTATAAGGGTTTCAAAAATGTTCATTGTATCAGAACTCATTTTTTCCATGAAGGTATAATGTGTCTTAGGAGGAAAGATTTAGACTAGAAAGTCTCTTCTGGCTACAAGATGTTATTATTTTGACACAGCTAGATGCTTTCACGTGATGAAAAATATGTGCTGATTATGAAGTCTTCAGGTAATTGTGAGAGTTCACGGGATCTATTTAAGCTCCATATTGATGGTTCTGAGGGATATCATCTAATGGCTTCTATTTCCTGGAAATTCATTTCCTCTCTCTCTCTCTCTCTCTCTCTCTCTCTCTCTCTCTCTCTCTCTCTCTCCCCCTTTCTCCCCCTCCCTCCCTCCCTCCTTCTTTCTCTTCTTCTCCAGCCTCACTTGTCCTTTCAAGCTACCTAGAGAGCAAGAAAATCTATTTTTAGATGGCACACATTTATTTATCTATTTATGTTTGTTTCTTGGTTGGTTGGTTTTACCAAAGCATTGAATTTCAAAAAGCTCAGGTTTTTACTGATTCATTTGGCTACAGGGACATTTTCTTAGTATTTAAAATATTTTCCTACGGTCTGATTTCTTTTATGAGTTGTCATTACTAATCTAACTTAAATTTCTCTCCTTTTCCTTCCTCTAAATGCACTACAATGTGATTCATCTTTCCTACCTTGGCCTTTTTCTCTTAAAGCCATTTCTCAGACCCCCCAATCCTAGCTCCCGTTTACAGGCACACTTGTCTGATTTGATATCAAATATTTTAAAGTATTTGTGAGTTTCTGAGTTTGGGAGGAGCTATTTATTCAGTTTGAATTAACCAGTGTTCTTTCCTTTCCTCTCAACTTTTATTATTGAAATTTTGGCTGTTTCATTCATTTGTTTGTTTGTTTATTCACTCAATTGTTCCTCACACACGTATAACACACTCAATATTTATTACACAGTGGGCATGCAGCATGAGGTGGAAGGAGAGTTCTAAGCCATCATTCTCCCCGATAGTCACTTTACTTACACATTTAGTAAAGAGTTTAAAACCATTAGCTTAACTGAAGCTGTTGGAATGTCTATGGTTTGAAGGATTCATTTATTCACTCTATAAAATGTATTCAGTTCTTGTCACATGCTAGATGCTTAGTCCATGCCACCTCTGGCTGACCTTTAGAATTGGCCCTATTTCATATCCTTGCTGGCTGATTTTGGTGTTTGACACATTTTTTAGGAAAGATACTTTAAAGGTCCTTGCATGATTCAAATATTATGTTTCCATGAACCATGAATAACACATGTTCACCTCACAGTAAATCTGATTTATTCATTCAACACATGCTTACTGTGTGTCTGTAGTGGCAGGCACTGTTCACGCTCTGCAGACAGAACAGTGCAGACGAGGATAAAGCTCCTTACTCTCATGGAGGTCATATTATAGATGAGGGGAAAACAGATAACATACAAGTAAGCACATCATCAAAGTAATTTCTGACAGTGAAAAATGACAGGGTGATATGACGAAAAGTTACGGTGAAGGCTACATTAAAATGGAGGATCTGGGAAAGCCTCACCTGGAGGAGACAAAATTTGAGCAGTGACCTAAATAATACAAAAAGATCCATCCATGCAAAGTTCAGGGGGCAGTATCTAAGGCTACATTAAAATGGAGGATCTGGGAAAGCCTCACCTGGAGGAGACAAAATTTGAGCAGCGACCTAAATAATACAAAAAGATCCATCCATGCAAAGTTCAGGGGGCAGTATTGTTGATGCAGTGAACAAGGACAAAGGCACTGAGCTTGGCATTGTGCCAGGTATAGGAAAAAGGCCATTGTGGGAAGTTATATGAGAAGAAGCTAAACAGGTAGGCAAGGAGCAGCTCAACCTGGGCTTTCCAGGTCCTGATAAGCATTGTGGAGTTTTAGTCTACATGCATTAGGAGCACATAGAATTCACTGCAGAGTTTTAAGTAGGGAAGTGACATGATCTGATTTATGTTTAATATGATAATCCTGATTGTTTACGAAAGATGGGCAAGGGTGGCAATAGGGTTCCTAGTTAGAAAGGAATTAAAGATGACTGGTTTTTGGTCTAAACAACTGGAAGATAGTACTGTTTACTAAGATGGAAATAATAGTGGAAGATAGGTGTGAGGGCTGTGTCTTAAAATATCTTATATATTATATATGTAATATATATACATATTTTATATATAGTTATAAATCTATGAATTTCATTGCAGACTAGTAAATGTACTACTGTTAGCTGTGTGACTGAGAGCAAGTCGCTCAACTTTTCTGTACCTCATTTCCTCATCTATGAATAAGGATAAACAATAGTACCATGTTCATAGGATTGTTACTAGGATTAAACGAGTATACTGAAGCTCCTGGAGACTGGCACATAGCAAGAAATATTTAAATATGTTGTTATTGTTGCTATTATTATTATTATTGAGGGTTAACTTACTGAAAAGAGCCTTCTCATTTTCATTAATCACATGATAGCTGCTCTTTACACACTTTGTAATCTCTGCTTACTTAGCGGTGAGTTCAAGGCAGAACTGTTCTTTTCATTGTTGTATGCTGATTGTCTAGCATATATTTTTCCTTTTATTGATTCCACAAAGAATTTACTGAATACTTACTTTGTGTCCGACTTCACTGAGTACTAATTGAACCATAAGAAACAAAAAGCAGACAATGACCATGTTGTAATGAAGCTTATATTCTGGGGGGAGAATGACAGTTTACAGAAAAAAATAAACAAACAAAAAAAATCAGTAAGAGGGAACTACACTGGATATTTATATCCCTTATTTACATGTATATAGTAAGTGTTCCATAAAAATTTGTTTAAGGAATGAAGCAATTACTATGTAATTCAACCATATGCTAGAATATTATTACTAACAAAGGACAGGTCAAATCTCATAAGGCATCACATCAGTGATTCTCATAGGATGGCGGGGTGTTATAAAAGGAGAGTGTCAGAATCACCTGGGGAGGAGTTTGTTTTTTGTTTGTTTGTTTGTTTGTTTTTTCCAAATCACAATGACCTTCTAAAACCCAGCTCAGG